>NW_017217049.1:0-12800 GCF_001704415.2 Capra hircus | reverse complement strand
ATTCCCGGCAGTCCTCTAGCATCTCAAGAGGAGATGCTGTCCACAGAAAGAGGAGAGCTGTCCACAGAAAAGAGGAGAGGAATTCCTGGGTCTTGGTCACCATTCCAGGAGTCCGCCAGATGTCTCAGTCCATTCCACAGGAACCTGTATTTCCTGCACTGCCTCGACTTTCACGCCGTGGATCGACTCAAACCACGGCGGCCCATGGCACAGCCCTGTGGGAAAGCATCGTGGGAAAGCCTCCTGTGGCATGACCCTGGAGTTCCTCTCGCCTTTCCTGTGGAGAGTGCCTCCTCTTGAATGGGATGGGAACGCCGGGAATGCTTTCCCCACCAATCAGGGAAAGCATCCCTCATCTCGAGCTACGAGGCCGAAATGGGGCTCCTCCGCATGTGGGCGGGATCCTCGTGCTTCCTCTAGAGTGGAGACGGGTATGTCGGGGAACTTCTTGAGTTGTAGCAAGGCTGTGAAGGACCCTTTGGAAGTTCCAGAGGTTAGGAGTGATTAGGGTCGAGACGCCTCAGCTGAAATGGGTCTCATCTCGCCTGGAGGGGAGAACCTCATGGATTTTCTCGAGTTGCTGCAGGTGCTCTCGACTTAAGACGGGGATCTCAAGGACCGCTCTGGTGGCCTCAGGAAAGGCCAGTCCCCATGCGAGTTGCTTGAGGGCCACTTGGGATTGCACTCCCTTCGATGCCTCGGCCTAAGACCTTGTGTGGAGTCGGTGCCGGAACCTGAGGATTCCTCTCCACTGCTGACAAGTATCTTGGGGTACTTCTGGAGTCTCCCCAGGGGAGTCAGTCCTCATTACGAGTGGGGGCATGCACGTGCGATTTTCTCCCGAGCTTTAGCAGCACTATCACGCTTCCCGTCGCGTGGATCAAGGATCTGTGGCTTTCCCTCGAGGCTTTCCCAGGAGGCTTTCCCAAGAGGCTTTCCCACAGGGCTGTCCCAGGTGCCACCGTGGTGTAAGTCGATCCTCGGCGTGAAAGTCGAGGCAGTGAAGGGAAGACAGGTTCCTCTGGAAAGGACTGAGACATCTGGCGGACTCTTGGAATGGGGGCACGATCCTGGTGTTCCTCTCGCCTTTCCTGTGGAGTGCGCCTCCTATTGACATGCGACGGAACGACGGGATTTCTTTCCCAACCAAGTAGGGAAAGATCCCTCTCTCGAGCTATGAGGCGGAAATGGGTCTCCTCTGGATGTGGGCGGTTCCTCGTGCTTCCTCTCGAGTGGACGGGTATGTCAGGGAATTTCTTGAGTTGCAGCAAGGGTGTGAAGGACCCTTTGGAAGTTTCAGAGTTTAGGTGTACTTAGCCTCGAGACGCCTCAGCGGAAATGGGCCTCATCTCGCCTGGAGGGAAGAACCTCCTGGATTTTCCTGAGTTGTGGCAGGCACGCTCGACTTTTGACGCGAACCTCAGCGACCCGTTCTGGTGGCCTCAGGATAGTCCAGTACCCATGCGTGTGGCTAGGGGTCCCTCGAGATTCCTCTCCCATCGACGACGGCCCTAAGACCTGTGTGGAGATCGGGACGGACCCTGAGGAATCCTCTCCAGTGCTGACATTGATCTTGGGGTACTTCTGGAGTCTCCCCAGTGGAGTAAGTCCTCGTCTCGAGTGGCGGCATGCAGGTGCGCCTTCCTTCCCAGCTGCAGCAGCAGTGTCACACTTCCTGTCGCGTGGATCAAGGGATCTGTGGCTTTCCCTTGAGACTTTCCCATGAGGCTTTCCCACGAGGCTTTCCCACAGGGCTGTCCTACATGCCACCATGGTGTGAGTCGATCCTCGGCGTGAAAGTCGAGGAAGTGCAGGGAAATCAGGTTCCTCTGGAATGGACTGAGACATCTGGGGGACTATTGGAATGGTGGCACGACCCTGGAGTTCCTCTCGCCTTTCCTGTGGAGCGCGCCTCCTCTTGAGATGCGACGGGAATGCCGGGAATTCTTTCCCGACCAAGTAGGGAAAGGATCCCTCCTCTCGAGCTGCGAGGTGGAAAAGGGGCTCCTCTGGATGTGGTCGGGACATTCGTGCTTCCTCTCGGGTGGAGATGGGTATGTCGGGAAACTTCTCGGAGTTTGCAGCAAGGGTGTGAAGGACGCCTTTGGAAGTTCCAGAGGTTAGGGGTGCTTAGACTCGAGATGCCTCAGCGGAAATGGACCTCATCTAGCCTGAATGGTAGAACCTCATGGATTTTCTAGAGTTGAGGAAGGTGCTCTCTACTTAAAATGGGGACCTCAGCGACCCGCTCTGGTGGCCTCAGGAAAGGCCAGTCGCCATTCGAGTTGCTAGGGGGCCTCTCAGGATTTCTCTCCCTTCGATGCCGGAGCCTAAGACCTTGTGTGGAGCCGGGTCCGGAACCTGACGATTCCTCTCCAGTGCTGACATGGATCTTTGGGTACTGCTGGAGACTCCACAATGGAGTCAGTCCTCGTCTCGAGTGTGGGCATGTATGAGCGCTTTTCTCCCGATCTGTAGCAGCAGTGTCACGCATCCCATTGGGTAGATCAAGGGATCTGTGGCTTTCCCTCAAGGCTTTCCCACAGGGCTGTCCCACGTGCCACCGTGGTGTGAGTTGATCCTCGGCATCGAAGTCTATGCACTGCAGGGAAAATACGTTCCTCTGGAATGGACTGAGACAACTGGGGGACTGTTGGAGTGGTGGCACGACCTTGGATTTCCTCTCGCCTTTCCTGTGGGAGCGTGCCTCCTTTTGAGATGCGACGGGAATGCCGGGAATTCTTTCGGGACAAAGCAGGGAAAGGATCCTTCATCTCGACCTCCAAGGCAGAAACGGGGCTCCTCTGGATGTGGGCGGGACCCTCGTGCTTCCTCTCGAGTGGAGACGGGCATGTCGAGGTGCCAGGGTCCATTCCCGGTGGATCAAGGGTGATTCGAAGGTGGGGACGGAGTCGGCGTCTTTTGGAAAGATACATATTTAATGACAGATATAGAGAGATTCGAATGGATAGTGCAGTAGGATGATTAGTGGAGAAAAGGAGGCTGACTAACTTGGATTATGTGGAATAGCATCCACGCTCCAGATGGGATTTCAGCCAGAAAAACAGGATCAAGAACGAAGCGACATGGGGGAATCAGTCTTTCTGGAAACTGATCCGATTTCTTTGTTTTTGGGTTTGCTTATATATCTTTTGTTACACATAGGGATGAATACAAAGTCACGTGGGAGTCAGCAGTCCTGACCTTTGTCAAAATCAGGTGCTTCAGATAAATGTATAAAAAAAAGGTCTTAGGGATATTACATCATCTTCTGGCCATGAGTGAGACCTGTTGACATTTTGTGATCCTTTCTTTCTGATAACCAAAAAAACTTATTTTTTCCAAGGGTGTTTTTTGTTAACCAAGCACCGCCCTCCAAATAACGTTACATTCCTATAGGGTGAGGATGTAGTGAGTTACAATCAAGAAAGGAATTTATTCAACCCAAGGTTAACATGATTAGTCTTAAAGGTTAATACTTATTTCTCCTATATGCTTAAAGGTTAATACTTATTTCTCCTATATGTTAGTTATATTCATTATAAGGGTAGGGAACATGGAGATTTAGCAGCCAACATCAGCCCAACAAATGAAAATCCTTTCACCATTGCTCCCCTTAAGATCTATTTAGTCTTAAGGTATGATAAAGTTACATTCTTACATAGCAAAGACACAGTGATTTATAACAAAGTACAGTGATCTATTACAAAAGAGAAAATCCATTAACTCAAAAAGTCTAGTATTGCTAACATCAAAAACTACTATATTTCCTTTTGCTATATTCCAAATACATTGATTAGTATATTCCCAGGTGCCTAAGGATATAGAGGCCTGGCGGCAATCATTGACTCAACAAGAAGAAAAAGCCCTATGTTAATTAAGACTCTCAAAATACTCCAAAACTCTCTGTGCTGTTTATGGTTGAGAGGTAGTAAACAATCATGTGCCTAGTGGCACCAGTATGGATAATCCTGTCACACAAGCTAGTCTGTCAGCAGAGAGGTTTGACCTGAGACATCCTTGTCCCACCCAGAGCAGGGAATTAGCAGCAATTATTGACACAACAAATGAAGAGACCCTTCACAAATATAATTCCTAACCAACTATAATAATAATTTCTAACTCCCCAAAAGAATTTGCCTTTAGTGAGTCTAAAACATCTCGTGCCTCTCAGGTTGACAGGCTGTAAGCAATCACATGTGGCTGGACAAACCTATACAAGTGGGCTAGATAACCTTCAGAGGAGTCCATAAGCTGAAAAACTCTAGTGACGCCCAAGAATTTTTATTGCCTTGGAGCTGGAAGTTTACTCCTTCTCCGAGAGAAACGGTTATGGGGGCGAGGCCCCCGTAAAGTCAGAGGTGTAGGTGAGAGCATAAAACAGACTTTGGTTTGGGGTTAGATGCTCGGGAACAGGGGGTTTCCTGAGGCTTGATCACGCCTTTGCATATGCCAAGCCTTCTTCCTCATGACATTTGCCATGGGCGGAATTCCTCACGCTGGCCCCCGGCATTGGGGAACATCTTGAGTTGCAGCAAGGGTGTGAAGGACGCTTTGGAAGTTCCAGATGTTAGGTGTGATTAGCCTCTAGACGCCTCAGTGGAAATGGGCCTCATCTCGCCTGGAGGGGATAACCTCCTGGATTTTCTCGAGTTGAGGCAGGTGCTCTCAACTTACGACGGGGACCTCAGGGACCCGTTCTGGTGGCCTCAGGAAAGGCCAGTCCCCATGCTAGTTGCTAGGGGGCCTCTCGGCTTCCTTTCCCGTCGATGCAGCGGCATAAGACTTTGTGAGGAGTCGGGGCCGGAACCTGAGGATTCCTCTCCAGTGCTGACATGGATCTTGGGGTACTTCTGGAGTCTCCCCATGAGTGTCAGTCCTCGTCTCGAGTGGGGGCATGCACGTGCGATTTACTCCCGATCTGTAGCATCAGAGTCACTCTTCCCGTCGCGTGGATCAAGGGATCTGTAGCTTTCGCTCTGGGTTTTCCCAGGAGGCTTTCCCAAGAGGCTTTCCAACAGGGCTCTCCCACGTGCCACCGTGGTGTGAGTCGATCCTCAGCGAGAAAGTCGAGGAAGTGCAGGGAAAGCAGGTTCCTCTGAAATGGACTGAGACATCTGGGGGACTTTTGGAATGGTGGCACGACCCTGGAGTTCCTCTCGTCTTTCCTGTGGAGAGCGCCTCCTTTTGAGATGCGACGGTATCGGCGGAAACTCTTTCCCGAACAAGCGGGGAAATGATCCCTCATCTCGAGCTACGAGGCAGAAACGGGGCTTCACTGGATGTGGGGCGGACACTCGTGGTCCTCTCGTTTGGAGACGGGTATATCGGGGAACTTCTGGAGTTGCAGCAAGGGTGTGAAGGACCCTTTGGAAGTTCCAGAGGTTAGGTGTGATTAGCCTCAAGACGCCTCAGTGGAAATGGGTCTCATCTCGCCTGGAGTGGACAATCACCTTGATTTTCTCGAGTTGAGGCAGGTGTTCTCGACTTACGACGGAGACCTCAGGGACCCGCTCTTGTGGCTTCAGGAAAGTCCAGTCCCCATGGGAGTTGCTAGGGGGGCTCTCGGGATCCCTCTCCCGTCGATTCCGGGGCGTAAGACCTTTTGTGGAGTGGGTCAGGAACCTGATGATTCCTCTCCAGTGATGACATGGATCGTGGGATACTTCTGGAGTCTCCCCAGGGTAGAGAGCCCTCGGCTCGAGTGGGGGCATGCACGTGTGCTTTCCTCCCGAGCTGTAGCTGCAGTGTCACGCTTCCCCTCACGTCAATCAAGTGATCTGCAGTTTTCACTCGAGGCTTTCCCACGGGGCTTTCCCAAGAGGCTTTCCCACAGGGCTGTCCCATGTGCCACCGTGGTGTGAGCCGATCCTCGGCGTGAAAGTCGAGGCAGTGCAGGAAAAACAGGTTCCTCTGGAATGAACTGGGATATCTGTAGTAGTTTGGGAATGGTGGCACGACCCTGGAGTACCTCTCGCCTTTCCTGTGGAGAGCGCCTCCTCTTGAGATGCGACGGGAACGTCGGGAATTCTTTCCTGACCAAGCAGGGAAAGGATCCCTCATCTCGAGATACGAGGTGGAAACGGGGCTCCTCTGGATGTGGGCGGGACCCTCGGGCTTCCTCTCGAGTGGAGACGGGTATGTCGGGGAACTTCTTGAGTTGAAGTAAGGGTGTGAAGGACCCTTTGGAAGTTCCAGAGGTTAGGTGTGATTAGCCTAGAGACGCCTCAGGGAAAATAGGCCTCATCTCGCCTAGAGGGGAGAACCTCCTGGATTTTCTCGAGTTGCGGCAGGTGCTCTTGACTTACGACGGAAACCTCAGGGACCCGCTGTGGTGGCCTCAGGAAAGGGCAGTCCCCATGCGAGTTGCTAGGGGGCCTCTCGGGATTCCTCTCCTGTCGATGCCGGGGCCTAACACCTTGTGTGGAGTCGGGGAGGGAAAGTGAGGTTTCCTCTCCAGAGCTGACATGGATCTTGGGGTACTTCTGGAGTCTCCCCAGGGGACTCAGTCCTCGTCTCGAGTGGGGGCATGCACTTGCGCTTTCCTCCAAAGCGGTAGCAGCAGTTCACGCTTCCATTGCATAGATCAAGGGATCTGTCGCTTTACCTCGAGGTTTTCCCACGAGGCTTTCCCACAGGGCTGTCCCACGTGCCACCGTGGTGTGAGTCAATCCTCGGCTTGAAACTCGAGGCAGTGCAGGGAAAACAGGTTCCTCTGGAATGGACTAAGACATCTGGGGGACTCTTGGAATGGTGGCACGACCCTGGAGTTCCTATCCCCTGTCCAGTGGAGAGCGCCTCCTCTTGAGATGCGACGGGAACGCTGGGAATTCTTTCGCGACTAAGCAAGGAGAGGATCCCATATCTCGAGCTACAAGGCCGAAACGGGCCTCCTCTTCATGTTTGCAGGACCATCTTGCTTCCTCTCGAGTGGAGAAGAGTATGCAGGCGAACTTCTAGAGTTGCATCAAGGGTGTGGAGGACCCTTTGGAAGTTCCAGAGGTTAGGTGTGATTAGCCTCGAGACGCCTCAGCGGAAATGGGACTCATCTCGCCTGGAAGGGAGACCTCCTTCATTGTTTCGAGTTGAGGCAGGTGCTCTCTACTTACGACAGGGACTTCAGGGACCCGCTCTGGTGGCCTCAGGAAAGGCCAGTCCCCATGGGAGTTGCTCGGGGCCTCTCGGGATTCCTCTCCCATTGATGCCGGGGCCTAAGACCTTGTGTGGAGTCGGGGCTAGAACCTGAGGATTCCTCTCCAGTGCTGACATGGAACTTGGGATACTTCTGCAGTTTCCCCACCAGGTGAGATGAGGCCCATTTCTGCTGAGGAGTCTCGAGGAAAAGCACACCTAACCTCTGGAACTTCCAAAGGGACCTTCACGCCCTTACTGCAACTCAAAAGTTCCTCGACATACCCGTCTCCACTTGAAAGGAAGCACAAGGGTCCCGCCCACATCCAGAGGAGCCCCATTTCCGGCTCGGAGCTCTATAGGAGGGATACTTTCCCTGCTTGCTCGGGAAAGAATTCCCGGTTTTCCCGTCGCATCTCAAGAGGAGGCGCTCTCAACAGGAAAAGCGAGAGAAACTCCAGGGTCGAGACACATTTCCAAGTGTGCCCCAGATATCTCAGTCCATTCCAGGGAAACCTGTTTTCCCTGCACTGCCTCGACTTGCACGCCGTGGATCGACTCACACCACGGTGGCACGTGGGACAGACCTGTGGAAAAGTCTCGTGGGAAAGCCTCGTGGGAAAGCCTCGAGGGAAAGCCGCAGATCCCTTGATCCACGCGAAGGGAAGCGCGACACTGCTGCTACAGCTCGGGAGGAAAGCGCACGTGCATGCCCCCACTTTAGACGAGGACTGACTCCCCTGGGGAGACTCCAGAAGTACCCCAAGATCATTGTCAGCACTGGAGAGGAATCCTCAGGTTCCGGCACCGACTCCACAGAAGATCTTCGGCCCAGGCATCGACGGGAGAGGAATCCCGAGAGGACCCCGTGCAACTCGCATGGGGACTGGCCTTTCCTGAGGCCACCAGAGCGGGTCCCTGAGGTCCCCGTCATAATTCGAGAGGACCTGCCGCAACATGAGTAAATCCAGCAGGTTCTCCCCTCCAGGCGAGATGAGGCCCATTTCCGCTGAGGCGTCTCTAGGCAAATCACATCTAACATCTGGAACTTTCAAAGGGTCCTTAACACCCTTGCTGCAACTCAAGAAGTTACCCGACATACCCGTCTCCACTCGAGAAGAAGCACGAGAGTCCTGGCCACATCCAGAGGAGCCCGTTTCCGTCTCCTATCTCGAGAGGAGGGATCCTTTCCCTGCGTGGTTGGGAAAGAATTCCCGGCGTTCCCGTCGCATCTCAAGAGGAGGGGCTCTCCACAGGAAAGGCGAGAGGAACTCCACGGTCGTGCCACCATTCCCAGAGTCAACCAGATGTCTCCGTCCATTCCAGGGAAACCTGTTTTCCCTGCACTGCCTCGACTTTCAAGACGAGGATTGACTCACACCACAGTGGTACGTGGGATAGCCCTGTGGGAAAGCCTCGTGGGAAAGCCTCGTGGGAAAGCCTCGAGGGAAAGCCCCTGATCCCTTGATCCACGCGAAGGGAAGCGCGACACTGCTGCTACAGCTCGGGAGGAAAGCGCACGTGCATGCCCCCACTTGAGACGAGGACTGACTCCCCTGGGGAGACTCCAGAAGTACCCCAAGATCATTGTCAGCACTGGAGAGGAATCCTCAGGTTCCGGCACCGACTCCACACAAGGTCTTAAGCCCGGGCATCGACGGGAGAGGAATCCTGAGAGGCCCCCGAGCAACTCGCATGGGCTCTGGCCTTTCCTGAGGCCACCAGAGCTGGTCCCTGAGGTCCCCGTCGTAAGTCGAAAGCACCTGCCGCAACTCGAGAAAATCCAGGAAGTTCTCTCATCCAGGCGAGATGAGGCCCATTTCCGCTGAGGCGTCTCGAGGCTAATTACACCTAACCTCTGGAACTTACAAAGGGTCCTTCCCAACCTTGCTGCAAATCAAGAAGTTCCCCGACTTACCCGTCTCCACTCGAGAGGAAGCACGAGAGTCCCGTCCACATCCAGAGGAGTCCCGTTTCCGCCTCCTAGCTCGAGAGGAGGGATCCTTTCCCTGCGTGGTCGGGAAAGAATTCCCGGCTTCCCGTCGCATCTTAAGAGAAGGTGTTCTCCACAGGAAAGGCAAGAGGAACTCCAGGGTCGTGCCACCATTCCCAGAGTCCCCCAGATGTCTTAGTCCATTCCAGGGAAACCTGTTTTCCCTGCACTGCCTCGACTTTCAAGCCGAGGATCGACTCACACCACGGTGGCACGTGGGACTGCCCTGTGGGAAAGCCTCGTGGGAAAGCCTCGTGGAAAAGCCTCGAGGAAAATCCACAGATGCTTTGATCCACGCGAAGGGAAGCGTGACACTGCTGCTACAGCTCGGGAGGAAATCGCACGTGCATGGCCCCACTCGAGACGAGGACTGACTCCCCTGGGGAGACTGCAGAAGTGCCCCAAGATCCATGTCAGCAATGGAGAGGAATCCTCAGGTTCCGGCACCCACTCCACACAAGACCTTAGGCCCCGGCCTTGACGGGAGAGGAATCCCGAGAGGACTCCGAGCAACTTGCATGGGGACTGGCCTTTCCTGAGGCCACCAGAGCGGGTCCCTGAGGTCCCCGTTGTAAGTCGAGAGCACCTGCCGCAACTCGAGAAAATCCAGGATGTTCTCCACTCCAGGCGAGATGTGGCCCATTTCCGGTGAGGCTTCTCGAGGCTAATCACACCTAACCTCTGGAACTTCCACAGGGTCCTTCACACCCTTGCTGCAACTCAAGAAGTTCCCCGACATACCCGTCTCCACTCGAGAAGAAGGACGAGAGTCCCGCCCACATCCAGATAAGCCCCGTTCCCGCCTCCTAGCTCGAGAGGACGGATCCTTTCCCTGCGTGTTCGGTCAAGAATTCCCGGCGTTCCCGTCGTATCTGAAGAGGAGGCGCTCTCCACAGGAAAGGCGAGAGGAACTCCAGGGTCGTGTCTCTGTTCCCAGAGTCCCCCAGATGTCTCAGTCCATGCCAGGGAAACCTGTTTTCCCTGCACTGCCTCGACTTTCAAGCCGAGGATCGACTCACACCACGGTGGCACGTGGGACACCCTGTGGGAAAGCCTCGTGGGAAAGCCTCGTGGGAAAGCCTCGAGGGAAAGCCCCTGATCCCTTGATCCACGCGAAGGGAAGCGTGACGCTGCTGCTAAAGATCGGGAGGAAAGCGCAGGTGCATGCCCCCACTCGAGACGAGGACTGACTCCCGTGGGGAGATTCCAGAAGTACCCCAAGATCCATGTCCAGCACTGGAGAGGAATCCTCAGGTTCCAGCACCCCACTCACACAAGATCTTAGGCCCCAGCATCGACGGGAGAGGAATCCTGAGAGGCCCCCGAGCAACTCGCATGGGGACAGGCCTTTCCTGAGGCCACCAGAGCGGGTCCCTGAGGTCCCCGTCTTACGTCGAGAGCAGCTGCCGCAACTCGAGAAAATCCAGGAGGTTCTCCCCTCCAGGCCAGATGAGGCTCATTTCCGCTGAGGCGTCTCGAGGCTAATCACACCTAACATCTGGAACATTCAAAGGGTCCTTCACAGCCTTGCTGCAAATCAAGAAGTTCCCTGACATACCCGTCTCCACTCGAGAGGAGGCACGAGAGTCCCGCCCACATCCAGAGGAGCCCCGTTTCCGCCTCCAGCTCGAGAGGAGGAGATCCTTTCCCTGCGTGGTCGGGAAAGAATATCCGGAGTTCCCGTCGCATCTCAAGTGCAGCGCTCTCCACAGGAAAGGCGAGAGGAACTCCACGGTCGAGCCACCATTGCCAGAGACCCCAGATGTCTCAGTCCATTCCAGGGAAACCTGTTTTCCCTGCCACTGCCTCGACTTTCAAGCCGAGGTATCGCTTGCCACCACGGTGGCACATGGGACAGCCATGTAGGAAATCCTCGTATAAAAGCCTCGTGGAAACCTCGTGGGAAAGCCTCGAGGGAAAGCACAGATCCCTTGATCACTTGAAGAGAAGTGTGACACTGCTGCTACAGCTCGGGAGGAAAGCGCACGTGCATGCCCCCACTCGAGACGAGGACTGACTCCCTGGGAGACTCCAGAAGTACCCCAAGATCCATGTCAGCACTGGAGAGGAATCCTCAGGTTCCTGCAACAGACTCCACACAAGGTCTTAGGCCCGGCATCGTGGGAGAGGATTCCCGAGAAGCCCCGAGCAACTAGCATGGGACTGGCTTCCTGAGGCCACCAGAGCGGGTCCCTGAGGTCCCGTCGTAAGTCGAGAGGACCTGCCTCAACTCGAGAAAATCCAGGAGGTTCTCCTCTCCAGCGAGATGAGGCCCATTTCCTCTGAGCGTCTCGAGCTAACCACATCTAACCTCTGCAACATCCTAAGGGTCCTTCAAACCTTGTGCAACTCAAGAAGTTCCCTGAAATACCCGTCTCCACTCGAGAGGAAGCACGAGAGTCCTGCCCACATCGAGAGGAGCCCCGTTTCCCTTCTAGCTCGAGAGGAGGGATCCTTTCCCTGCCTTGTTGGGAAAGAATTCCGCGTTCCCGTCGCTTCTCAAGAGGAGCGCTCTCCACAGGAAAGTTGAGAGGAACTCCAGGGTAGAGCCACCATTCCCAGAGTCCCCCAGATGTCTCAGTCCATTCCAGGGAAAACTGTTTTCCATGCACTGCCACGACTTTCAAGCCGAGATCGACTCACACCACGGTGGTACGAGGGACAGCACTGTGGGAAAGCCTCGTGGGAAAGTCTCGAGGGAAAGCCAGATCCCTTGATCCACGCGAAGGGAAGCGTGACAGTGCTGCTACAGCTCGGGAGGAAAGCGCACGTGCATGTCCCCACTCGAGACGAGAACTGACTCCCCTGGGGAGACTCCAGAAGTACCCCAAGATCCATGTCAGCACTGGAGAAGAATCCTCAGGTTCCAGCACCGACTCCACACAAGATCTTAGGCCCGGCATCGATGGGAGTGGAATCCCGAGGGGCAACCTAGCAACTCCCATGATGACTGGCCTTTCCTGAGGCCACCAGAGCGAGTCCATGAGGTTCCCGTCGTAAGTCGACAGCACCTTCCTCAACTCGAGAAAATCCAGGAGGTTCTCCCTCCAGGCGAGATGAGGCCCATTTCCGCTGAGGCGTCTGGAGGCTAATCACATCAAACCTCTGGAGCTTCCAAAGGGTCCTTCACACCCTTGCTGCAACTCAAGAAGTTCCCCGACATACCCGTCTCCACTCGAGAGGAAGCACGAGAGACCGCCCACATCCAGAGGAATCCCCTTTCCGCCTCCTATCTCGAGAGGAGGTATCCTTTCCCTGCGTCTTCGGAAAGAATTCCTGGCGTTCCGTCGCATCTCAAGAGCAGGCCACTCTCCACAGGAAGGCGAGAATGAACTCCATGGTCGTGCCACCGTTCCAGAGTCCCACTGTCTCGTCGCATTCAGGGAAAGCATGTTCCTGCACTGCCTCGACTTTCACGGGATGCTCACATCCACGGTGGCGCGTGGGAACACGCAGGGGAAAGCCGTGGGAAAGCCTCGTGGAAAGCTGGTGGAGCTTAGAAGGGAAAGCAACAGATTTGATCCACGGACAGGGAAGCGCCACACCTGGCTGTAAAGCTTGAAAAGCGCACCGTGATCGCCCCCACTCGAGAACGAGCGACTGACTTCCTGGGGAGAACCGAAGTCCTACCCTAGACTCATGTGCCCTCCCGCCGACAGGAATCCTTCAGGTTGAC
>NW_017217048.1:0-12801 GCF_001704415.2 Capra hircus | reverse complement strand
GGGGATCTTGGCGGTCCAGGGCACAGCCGTGCCCGGGAAAAGCCCACTCGCTCCACGGGACTCCGTCCAGGGTCTCTGCTTGGAAAGAGGCCAGGGGCGGCCCCCTCCATCTACCCACCCAAACCCTATTGACGTCAATGGTGGCGGAGACGCCTCCCGTTCTCCAGAGTCCTGAGCTGCTGGGTCCCCGCCCACTCGGCCAGCAGTCTGCAGCGTGCCCGTGTGCCTCTCCCACCATGGCTTCGTCCGGCTCCTCCAGCACCTCAAGCGGTACGTTTGCCCTCGGTCCCTGTGGTCGGATCACATCTCAGGGGATTTGCGGGTGGCCTGGGCAAGGGCTCTCGGCCAATGTGTTGACCCCCCTCCCACCCGAGAACGGCTGGGACCCATCGGCCAGGCCCGGGGTTCCGAGGCGTCAGGTGTGCCCAAATTCGGAGGGCGTGGCATCGTTCGTTCATCTTGCTCCTTTGGCACACACATGGCTTCTCCGTTCTCTTTTCTGGGAAGACAGTGTTGTTTCAGGGGGCGTGCTGCGGGGGGCGGGGGCCGGGGTTGGGGGTGGTGGGAGCGGGTGCTTTGCTGGGATGAGGCCCTTTATCCTCACATCTTCATGTGGGAATGGGAGTCGGGGAGCTCTGTGGCCTTGCTGCCTTCAGTGGCTTCCTCTGCACAGGGGCCTAGTGGCTTCTGCCTTTTGTCAGGCGTTACGGGGTTTGGGCTTCGCTTTGGTGGCCTTGGCCTTTGCCTGGCCTTGCCTTGGCTTGCCGTTGCCCTTGCCCTTGGGCTTGGTTGCCTTGCCCTTGAACTTGAACTTGACTTGACTTCTTGACCTTGACTTGCTTGAACTTGAACTGACTTGAACTTTGACCTTTGACTTGAACTTGAACTTGAACTTGACTTGAACTTGAACTTGACCTTGAACTTGAACTTGAACTTGTTGAACTTGAACTTGACCTTGAACTTGAACTTGAACTTCAACTTGAACTTGCTTGAACTTGAACTTGACTTGAACTTGACTTGAACTTGAACTTGAACTTTGACCTTGACTTGACCTTGAACTTGAATTGACCTTGAACTTGAACTTTTCTTGATTGACTTGAACTTGAACTTGACTTGACCTTGAACTTGAACTTGACCTTGACCTTGACCAACAACGGGAGACCTCGAGATTTGCTCAGAGCACCGGAGGTCCAGAAGCAGGGCCCTGTATCTCCCCTTCCCTTTGTGATCATTGCAAAGACATTCCTAGCTGATAGCGGGAGTGCCCCTGAAGAAGCAAGCAGTGGGAGTGTGTTTGACACGACTGTGTGCCTTCCTGGCCTCAGCTCCACAAGGGGCCTTTCCTCTCGAAGTAGGCCCCATGTCCCCTTGGGGAGGGTGTCATGCCTCTTTTCTCCTCACTGCCAAAGGGTGGAGCCAAGCTCGCTCTGTCAGAGGTACAAAAACAGCAATTGAATGGATTTTCAAGCTCTTGCTAGGCTGCACCCTTTCAGGGCCCACTTTACTGAAACAGGTGCTCTGTGGCCCCTGGTTGGGTATGCAGGTTCACAAACAGGGTGAGATCCTGTCCAAGCCAAGAATTTTCCTGAAAGACCTAGGCTCACTAGAGCTCTCCTCCAGAGCAAAGGGGATAGAGGAGATGTATGGAGGAGTCTTTGCCTTTCCCTGTGAGTGTGGGGCTACTCCCTACGGCCCCAAGCTCAGGGATAACTGCCTCTAAGAAAGGAATGGCAAGAAGCGCTATTCTTGGAGGTTGGGACAGGGAGTTCGCAGCATGTGGGGAAAGAAAGACTTCTTCGGGGAAGAAGAGGCAACCACCGGGGGTGTGTTTGCAAGCCTCTATTTGGAAGGAACAGGTTTGCTTATACAACTCAAGACCTCCAGATCTGCTCAGAGGACTGAAGTTCCAGAGACAGGGCCATGTATCTCCCCTTCCCTTTGAGATCCTTGCAAAGACATTCCTAGCAGATCGTGGGAGTGCCCATGAAGAAGCAAGCAGCGGGAGTGTGCTTGACATCACTGGCTGCCTACCTGGGCTCAGCTCCTCAAGGGGCCTTTCTCTCCTGGTAGGCCCTATGTCCCCTTTGGGAGAGGGTGGTGCCCTCTTCCCTCCACACTGCCAAAGGGTGGAGGTGGAGCAAACTCGTTCTCTCCGAGGTAAAAAAAAAAAGACAAATTGGATGGATTTTTAAGCTCTTGCTATGCTGCACCCCTCCAGGACCCACTCGAGCAAAACAGGTGCCCTGTGGCCCCTAGGTCGGGTATGCAGGTTCACACACCGGGTGGGATCCCGTCAAAGCCAAGAATTTTCCTGACAGACCTAGGCTCACTAGAGCTCTCCTCCAGAGGAAAGGGGACAGAAAAGACGTGTGTGTGGAGGTGGCTCTGCCTTTCCAGGTCCCAATCTCAGGGATAACTGCCCCTAAGAAAGGAACTGCTGCTGCTGCTGCTGCTGCTGCTAAGTTGCTTCAGTCGTGTTCGACTCTGTGCGACGCCATAGACGGTAGCCCACTAGGCTCCCCCGTCCCTGGGATTCTCCAGGCAAGAACAGTAAGTGGGTTGCCATTGCCTTCTCCAATGCATGAAAGTGAAAATGAAAGTGCAGTCGCTCAGTCGTGTCCGACCCTCAGCGACCCCACGGACTGCAGCCTACCAGGCTTCTCCGTCCATAGGATTTTCTGAAAGGAACTGCAAGAAGCGCTTTTCCAGGAGGCTGGGAAAGGGAGTTCGCAGGATGTGGGGAAAGAGAGCCTCCTTCGGGGAAGAATAGGCGGCCACTTGTTTTGTGTTGCAAACCTCTATTTGGAAGGAACAGGTTAGCTTATACAAAGGGAGACCTCCAGATCTGCTCAGAGGACCAAAGTTGCAGAGGCAGGTCGGTGTATTTTCCCTTCACTTTGCGATCCTTGCAAAGACATTCCTTGCTGATAGATGATTCAGCAAGGGCCTTTGAGACTGTTGTTTTCTTTCCTAGGTTCAAAGATTCCTTCAGTTCCTAATATAGATATCCTAGAAATTATCTGACATCCGTGAAAATCTGATATGTCCTGGTCAAATGCTGTCAGTTATAATTCCAGTTATCATATTAAAGCATTTCAAGTCGCAGCAGTGACCAGATTACATTGTCAATTTCTATTTAATCAGGTTTTAACCATGTCCTCTATGGTTTCACACTGATGCCTTTGCAGAAATACTGCTACTTCAAGATATATGGAATATACTTTTTTTAAGCTTACCGATAATTTGTTGTTTGTTTGTTTGTTTGTCTTCTGGTAAGCTGGTACCAGATGGAATTTAGTCTCCTCTCTAGGTTAAGAGAACAAAGTTTTCTTAGAATGCAATTTTTGATAACAGACTATGGATTTCTTTACCTTTCATTGATTTATAATTGTTTTCATCATCTGTTTTTTTACTTCGGTAAAGTAAATAAGCCTTATTTAAGATTTTGGTACATGTAGGATGGACTAAGCTTTCCCCACTCTTGCAAGTTCCCTTAACCCTTCAGATTCTTCTCGTGGGACCAAGATCTCACTTTCCTCCAGAGGGACAATCCAAGCTTTTTATTAGTTGATCTGCCCCTGACATCAGAGTCCATTTGAGCACGAGTTGGCCTATAATTTAGGCATGAAACTATGACTACATAAAGAAAAGGTGACTTTATGATTCAGGGATGGCCATGATATGCCTTGCACTTCAGAGAAAATGGGTTAAAATGATTTTTTTTTCTTCAAAACTGCACAGCCAGTTCTTTCAGCATATGCAATTGAAAACATCTAGTCATTAGGTCAGTTTTCATTCCAATCCCAAAGAAAGGCAATGACAAAGAATATTCAAGCTGCTGCACAATTGCACTCATCTCACACACTAGTAAAGTAATGCTCAAAATTCTCCAAGTTCACATGAACTGTGAACTTCCAAATGTTCAAGAGGGATTTAAAACATGCAGAGAAACCAGAGATCAAACTGCCAACATCCACTGGATCATTGAAAAAGCAAGAGAGTTCCAGAAAAAAAGACATCTATTTCTGCTTTATTGACTATGCCAAAGCCTTTGACTGTGTGGATCACAATAAACTGGGAAAAATTCTGAAAGAGATGGGAATACCAGACCACCTGACCTGTCTCTTGAGAAACCTGTATGCAGGTCAGGAAGAAACAGTTTCGAACTGGACATGGAACAACAGACTGGTTCTAAATAGGAAAAGGAATATGTCAAGGCAGTGTATTGTCACCCTGCTTATTTAACTTATATGCAGAGTACATCATGAGAAACACTGGGCTGGAGGAAGCACACGCTGGAATCCAGATTGCTGGGAGAAATATCAAGAATCTCAGATATGCAGATGACACCACCCTTATGGCAGAAAGTGAAGAAGAACTAAAGAGTCTCCTGATGAAAGTGAAAGAGGAGAGTGAAAAAGTTAGCTTAAAGCTCAGCATTCAGAAAACTAAAATCATTGCATCCAGTCTCATCACTTCATGGCAAATAGATGGGAAAACATTGGAAACAGCAGCAGACTATTTTGGGGGGCTTGGAAATCACTGCAGGTGATGTCTGCCTCCATGAACTTAAAACGTATTTATGACTTGGAAGAAAAGTGATGACCAAACTAGACAGCATATTAAAAAGCCGAGACGTTGCTTTGCCAACAAAGATCCATCCAGTCAAGGCTATGGTTTTTCCATATGTCATGGATGGATATGAAAGATGTACTATAAAGAAAGTGACAGCTGAAAATTGGATGCTTTTGAACTGTGGTGTTGGAGAAGATGCTTGTAGGTCGCTTAGACTACAAGGAGACGCAACCACTCCATCCTAAAGGAAATCAGGTCTGAATATACATTGGAAGGACTAATACTGAACCTGAAACTCCAATACTTTGGCCACTTGATGTGAAGAGCTGACTCACTTGGAAGTTGCTTTGATTTGCCTGTGAGTGTGGGAGCCCTCCCTGGGCAAAGGGCCTCAGGGGTCATTGCCACTGAATCACGACCTCCAAGCAAGCGCATTCCAGCTGTGTGACATTCAGGAAGCAGGAGACTGGGAAAACTATCTTCCTTAGAGGAAGGAAAGTCATCCACAGAGAGTGTGTTTTCAGGCCTCTCTTTGCAGCAAGTGTTTTGCTTCTCAGACATCAGAGCTGCAGGCTTGCTCTGAGGGCCTCAATTGCAGAGTCAGGGCTGTGTGTCTCACTGCACTTTCCAAGCATTGCAGACACATTCCTAGGTTGGAGCAGTGCTTCCCATGAGAAAGAAGCCTCGGGAGTGTGTCTGAGCGGGCTGAGTGCCATGCTAGGGTCACCTAGTCGAGGGCACCTTGCACATCCAATGGGCCCCAGGCGAGTAGCTATGGACCGGCCCTTCGGTTGAGACATCCCAAAGCAGGGAACAAAGCTAGCTCTGTCAGAAGGAGGAAAACAGCAATGGGATGGATTTTCAAGCAGTTGCTAAGTCACACCACGTTAGGGCTCCCCGGGAAAGAAATGCGAATTTTGGCCTCTAGGCCCAGTATCCAGATGTGTGCACAGGATATTTTCCCCACAGGATTCAAGAATGTTCCAGACAGACCTAAGCTCACTAGCTCTCTCCTGCAGAGGAAATGAAATATTGTTGCTGAACCACGAAAAGATGCTGGGATTCTTGGCTTATGGAGGAGAAGAATTCAATCCAGGGCCCAAGACGAGGCTTGATTGCTCAGAGCTTTTGTGCAATAGAGTTTTATTAAAGGAGAAAGGAGATAGAGAAAGCTTCTGACAGAGACATCACAAGGGGCAGAAAGCGTACCCCCTTGCTAGTGTTAGTAATGGAGTTATATACTCTCCAATAAGTTATGACAACGAACAAAAGAATGTCTGGAGGTTGTAAAGACTCACTAGACCTACTCCCATAATTGACATTTTAAGATAACAGGATTAGCCAGAAGGTTTTTTCCAGAGACCGTCCTCAAGAAGGATGCATGATTGTTATATAATCCTAAGGAATGTAGAGGGAAAAACAGTTTGTCCTTCCTTCCTCCTTGAGAATTCTAGACCCCTCTCTCCTTGGGGACCCTTGAACTTCTTATAAACCTGCCTTGGCAATGACTCTCTCAGAAAACATGATTGAACAGCCGTTTGGAGCTTCCTTTGACTTTCCCTGGGAGGGAGGGAGCCCTCCCTGAGCACAGGGCCTCAGGGGCCATGGCCAATGAAAAAGAATCTCCCAGCAAGTGCTTTTCAGCCCTGTGTGACTCTCAGCCCACAGGAGGCTGAGAAAACTCTCTTCCTTGGAGGAAGGAAAGGCAGCCCAAGAGTGTGTTTTCAGGCCTGTATCTTGCAGCAAGTGTTTGGCTTGTTAGACAGAAGACCTGCAGGCCTGTTCCAACAGACTCAATGCCAGAATCAGGGCCTTGTGTCTCCCTGCAGTTTCCTGGCCTTGCAAACACATTCCTAGGTGAGAGCAGTCCTGCCCATGGGGAAGCAGGCTGCGGGAGTGTGTCTGAGGGGGCCAGGTGTCATGCTGGGGTCACCTGGTCGAGGGCACCTTGCACCTCCAATGGACCCCAGGCAAGGAGTTGCAGGCCACCACCTTGCTTCTGAAATCCCCAAAATGGGGAGCAAAGCTCGCTCTGTCAGAGGGAAGAAAACAGCAACAGGATGGATTTTCAAGCAGTTGCTAGGCTGTACTGCGTTAGGGCTCCAAGGAAGGAAAATGCGAATTTTAGCCCCTACGACTGGTATCCAGGTGGGCTCCCAGGATGATTTCCCCGCAGGATCCAAGAACGTTCCAGACAGACCTGGGCTCACTAGCTCCCTCCTGCAGAGGAAACATGAGAGAACAGCTGTTTGGAGGTTGCTTTGACTTCCCCTGGGAGGGTAGGATCCCTCCCTGGGTGCAGGGCCTCAGGGGCCATTGCCGCTGAGAAATGCCCTCGAAGCCAGACCTTTCCAGCCTTGTATGACTCAGCACGGAGGAGACTGGAAAAGCTCTCTTCCTTGGAGGAAGGAAAGGCAGCCCCAGAGAGTGTGTTTTCACACCTGTATCTTGCAGCAAGTGTTTGGCGTCTCAGACGTCAGACCTCCAGGCCTGCTCCAACGGCCTCAGTTCCAGAGTCAGGGCCGTGTGTCTCCCTGCATTTTCTGAGCCTTGGGAACACATTCCTAGGTCAGAACAGTCCTGCCCATGGGGAAGGAGGCTGCGGGAGTGTGTCTGAGGGGTCGGGTGCCATGCTGGGTCCAATAGACCCGGTACCTCCAATAGACCCCAGGACAACAGCGGTGGGGCTCCCCCTGGCTTCCGAAATGCCAAAGCGAGAAGCAAAGCTAGCTCTATCAGAAGGAAGAAAAGAGCAATCGGATGGATGTTCAGGCTGTTGCTGGGCCGCACCACTTCAGGGTCCCCCCCGAGAGGAACAGGCGCCCTGTGGCCCCTAGGTCCGATATGCAGGTTAACACACAGGGTGTGTCCCCATAGGAGCCAAGAATTTTCCTGACAGGACCTAGGCTCACTAGAGCTCTCCTACAGGGCAAAAGGGGTAGAACAGACTGTGGATGTGACTCTGCCTTTCCCAGCGAGCATGGGGCCCTCCCTACGGCCCCGGGCTCCAGGGAAAATTGTCCCTGAAAAATGACCTCCAAGAAGCGCTTTTCCAGCAGGCTGGGATGCAGAGTTCACAGGATGCGGGGAAAGTGATCGTCCTTCAGGGAAGAAGAGGCAGCCACCCAGTGTGTGTTTGCAAGCCTGTATTTGGAAGAAACTGGTTAGCTCCTTCAAGGGGAGACCTCCAGGTCTGCTCAGAGGACCGAAATTCCAGAGGCAGCACCATGCATCTCCCCTGTCCTTTCTGAGCCTTGGAAAGACATGCCTAGCTTATAGCGGTATTGCTCATGAAGAAGCAGGATGCAGGAATGTGTCAGACATGACTGGGTGCCTTCCTGGGTTCAGCTCCGTGAGGGGCCTTTCCACTCAAAGTAGGTCCCATGCCTCCTTGGGGAGGAAGTGGGGCCCGCTTGCCTCCAAATTGCCAAAGGCTGGAACAAAGCTAGTTCTATCAGAGGTAAGAAAAGAGCAATTGGATGGATGTGGAAGCTGTTGCTGGGCCGCACTGCTTCAGGCCCCCACCCCTCCGCCCCCGAGAGAAACAGGCGCCCTGTGGCCCCTAGGTCCTGGATGCAGTTTCACACATAGAATGTGTCCCCATAGGAGCCAAGAATTTTCCTGACAGACCTAGGCTCACTAGAGCTCTCCTACAGAGCAAAGGGGATGGGACAGATGTGTGGCTGTGGCTCTGCCTTTCCCTGGGAGTGTGGAGCCGCTCCCTATGGCCCCGGGCTCCAGGGGAAGTTGCCCCTGAATAATGACCTCCAAGAAGCGCTTTTCCAACTGGCTGAGACGTGGAGTTCTCAGGATGCAGGGAAAGCGAGTGTCCTTCGGGGAAGCAAAGGCAGTCACCTGTTATCATGACTTACTAGAATAGTAGGTACCTTCTCCGGTTGGGCAGAGGCCTTCCCTACCTGATCTGAAAAAGAAAATGAAGTAGCTCGCTGATTTGAGAAATAATTCCCAGACTTGGGTTTCCAACCAGTATAGAATCCGACAATGGCCCTGTCTTTGTAGCCGCGTTAATTAACAGGTATGTGAAGCTCTAAATATCAGTGGAAATTACATACAGCATATAGGCCCCAGTGTTCTGGAATGGTGGAAAGAAACAACCAAACTCTTGAAGAGACACTTTCAAAATGGATCATAGAGACTGACTGTACATGGATGGGCTTGCTTCCGGCAGACTTACTCATATTACGGGTAACCGCACGTTCCCACAGTTGTTGTCCTTATGAAATTTTCTATGGGAGACCCCCTCCCACAGTGGAGGCAGGTGTTAGCAGATTTGCCACAAGTAAAGGGGGTGGGATTTCACAGCAGATGGAACAATTAGGTAAGGTAATAAATCAGGTAACTAAGTTTGTATAAAAAAGAATATCATTCCCCCTTGAGGAAGAGATTCATGAATTTGTGCTCAGTGATCAGGTGTGGCTCAATGACTGGAAACACAATTCCTTGGCCTGACATCGGAAAGGTCCTTATACTGTTGTTTTAGCCACAATTCTGAAGAGATGGGAATACCAGACCACCTAACCTGCCTCTTGAGAAATCTGGATGAAGGTCAGGAAGCAACAGTTAGAGCAGGACATGGGAACAACAGACTGGTTCCAAAAAGGAAAGGAGTATGTCAAGGCTGTATATTGTCACCCCTGTTTATTTAACTTCTATGGCAGAGTAACATCATGAAAAATGCTGGGATGGAAGATACATAAGCTGGAATCAAGATTGCCGGTAGAAATATCAATCAACTTAGATATGCAGATGACACCACCATTAATGGCAGAACGTGAAGAGGAACGGGTATGTCGGGGAACTTCTTGAGTTGCAGCAAGGGTGTGAAGGACCCTTTGGAAGTTCCAGAGGTTAGGTGTGGTTAGTCTCGAGATGCCTCAGCGGAAATGGGCCTCATGTCGCCTGGAATGGAGAGGCTCCTGGATATTCCCGAGTTTCAGCAGGTGCTCTCGAGTTACGACGGGGATTCAGGGACCCGCTCTGGCGGCCGCAGGAAAGGCCAGTTATCATGCGTGTTGCTAGGGGCCTCTCGTGATTCCTCTCCCGTCGATGCCGGGGCCTAAGACCTTGTGTGGAGTCGGGGCCGGAAGCTGAGGATTCCTCTCCAGTGCTGACATGGATTTTGGGGTACTTCTGGAGTCTCCACAAAGGAGTCAGGCCTCGTCTCGAGTGGGGGCATGAGCGTGCCCTTTCCTCCCATGCTGTAGCAGCAGTGTCACGCTTCCCCTTGCGTGGACCAAGGGATCTGTGGCTTTCCCTCGAGTCTTTCCCACGAGGCTTTCCCACAGGGCTGTCCCACGTGTCACGGTGGTGTGAGTCGATCCTCGGCATGAAAGCCGAGGCAGTGCAGGGAAAACAGGTTCCTGTGGAACGGACTGAGATATCTGGGGAGTCTTGGAATGGTGGCACGACCCTGCAGTTCCTCTCCCCTTTCCTTTGGAGAGCGCCTCCTCTTGAGATGCGATGGGAATGCCGGGAATTCTTTCCCGACCAAGCAGGGAAAGGATCCGTCCTCTCGAGCTACGAGCCGGAAACGGAGCTCCTCTGGATGTGGCGGGACCTCGTGCTTCCTCTGAGTGGAGACGGGTATGTCGGGGAACTTCTTGAGTTGCAGCAAGGTGTGAAAGACCCTTTGGAAGTTCCAGAGGTTAGGTGTGATTAGCCTCGAGACGCCTCAGCGGAAATGGGCCTCATCTCGCCTGGAGGGGAGAACCTCCTGGATTTTCTCGAGTTGCGGCAGGTGCTCTCGACTTACGACGGGGACCTCAGGGACCCGACTGGTGGCTCAGGAAAGGCCAGTCCCCATGCGAGTTGCTCGGGGCCCTCGGGGCTTCCTCTCCCGTCGATGCGGGCCTAAGACCTTGTGTGGAGTCAGTGCGGAACCTGAGGATTCCTCTCCAGTGCTGACATGGATCTTGGGTACTTCTGGAGTCTCCCCAGGGGAGTCAGTCCTCGTCTCGAGTGGGGGCATGCACGTGCGCTTTCCTTCGAGCTGTAGCAGCAGTGTCGCGATTCCTTTGCGTGGATCAAGGGATTGGCTTTCCCTCGAGGCTTTCCCACGAGGCTTTCCACGAGGCTTTCCACACAGGGCTGTCCCACGTGCCACCGTGGTGTGAGTCGATCCTCGGCTTGAAAGTCGAGGCAGTGCAGGGAAAACAGGTTTCCCTGGAATGACTGAGACATCTGGGGACTCTGGGAATGGTGGCACGACCCTGGAGTTCCTCTCGCCTTTCCTGTGGAGAGCGCCTACTCTTCAGATGCGACGGGAACGTCGGGAATTCTTTCCGACCACGCAGGGAAAGGATCCCTCCTCTCGAGCTAGGAGGCAGAAATGGGGCTCCTCTGGATGTGGGCGGGACTCTCGTGCTTCCTCTCGAGTGGAGAGGGGTATGTCGGGGAACTTCTTGAGTTGCAGCAAGGGTGTGAAGGACCCTTTGGAAGTTCCAGAGGTTAGGTGTGATTAGCCTCGAGACGCCTCAGCGGAAATGGCCTCATCTAGACTGGAGGGGAGAACCTCCTGGATTTTCTCGAGTTGCAGCAGGTGATCTCGACTTATGACGGGGACCTAAGGGACCCACTCTGGTGGCCTCAGGAAAGGTCAGTCCGCATGCGAGTTACTCGGGGGCCTCTCGGGATTCCTCTCCCGTCGATGCCGGGGCCTAAGGCTGCTGGGAGCCAGTGTGAGGAAGCCCGCCCGTGACAAGGTTATGAGGAAGGAAGCTGACATACGCAAGGCGTGCTCAGACTTCAGGGACCCTTCTGGAAATTTTTAAGCATGTACCCCAACAAAAATCTGCCAGTTTTTGTGCTCTGCTTTTTCACTCTTCTGACCTTTTCTGGAAAAGTCAATTCAGGGCTTTAGTCTTCTGCATTTGAAAGAGTGTTTCAATCCAAAAACCCTCTGATGGCTTTCTAGCCTGCCTGTAGGACTCGTACAGCTGCGCTTGTGATTGTTTGAGGCCTCCTGACCGCAGGAGGCACAGGAAGCTTAAAACATCCTAGGAATGCAGGAGCTTCCGAGGAGTCAGAATCTTTAGAATAGGACTGATTAAAAGTTTCATTTTTGGGTCAATGCTTGCTGCCAAATTTTCATATCCTTTATTTTTATATATAGATGGTATGTGAAAAACAAGTAGTAGACCTGGTATTAGCCACATTAGATCTTTGAGTTAAGCACCTTCTTTCTTATAACCCACTGCACCTTTGTTCTATAGAGATGTAACTTTAATGCTTTAAGGAGATGCAGATTAAAGAAAAACACTTCAGGGGAAACAAAATTAACATTCATTAAGGAAGAGAGCCAAAAAGTGTTAACAAGCCTCTTGGCCAGAAGATAATGTAAATCACCTGAGACCTTTTGTATACAAAATGATATACAGAAAGAATCTGGGTTGCGAACACTACATAATTTTGGGTTATCCATTGATCTCCATGTATTATCAAAAGTATAAAAGACCTTCTGAACAATAAAGGAGGAGGCCAGGGGCCGGGGGCCAGTTTCTCGGACCAGCTTCTCGAACTAGTCTCTCAGCCTGGTTTCTTGGGACTCTGGCTCCCCCCGTGTCTTTCTCGCTCTTTCTTCTTCTCTACCTTTCCTTCTCTCTGCTCTTTACTATAACTTCAGGCTGAATCTCCACTTGGAGTGCGGAGGCTCGCCAGGTCTACTTACTTGCCCTGGCTGTTAAGACCCGCACGAAAGGGAGCTTAAGGCGAGACACCCTTAGATATTCAAGCGGGGCCGGTGGCCCAACGTAGGTGCTGCAAATTCCTTGTCTGGAATTTTATTGGCCGTCCGCGTAAACCAAGCTATTCAGCCCTCCTCCTCCACTTAATCTTCTTACTACACTATAGTTTCCTAATCTAATCTTACATTAATAAATAAACAAGTCTTTCCACGCCAACGCCGTCCACCCTTCGAATTCCTTGGATCCACCGGGGCTGGACCCCGGCATAAGACCTTGTGTGGAGTCGGTGCCGGAACCTGAGGATTCCTCTCCAGTGCTGACATGGATCTTGGGGTACTTATGGAGTCTCCCGAGGGGAGTCAGTCCTCGTCTGGAGTGGGGCATGCACGTGCGCTTTCCTCCCCAGCTGTAGCAGCAGTGTCACGCTTCCCTTCGCGTGGATCAAGGGATCAGGTGCTTTCCCTCCTCGAGGCTTTCCCACAAGGCTTTCCCACGAGGCTTTCCCACAGGGCTGTCCACGTGC
>NW_017217047.1:0-12801 GCF_001704415.2 Capra hircus | reverse complement strand
GAGAGTCCATGGGTACAAGATTCTGGAGAGCAGCTGTCTGTACTCTTAACTTGAGGCAGTCATCAATGGCAGACCTCCTAGCAGCCAGGTCTTTGTGGAGGACTTCTCTTCTGACCAGGTAATCCCATTCCACAGGCACTCTGACCTTGTGGACCAGGTCCTGTTGAGAAATTGCCTGCGGATTATTGGCTTCTACTAATTTGAGCTGCAGGCTCCCCTGGTGGCTCAGACAGTAAAGAACCCTGCCTGCAATTCAGGAGACCCGAGTTTGATCCCTGGGTCGGAAAGATCACCTGGAGAAGGGAATGGCCACACCCCTCATTATTCTTGCCTGAAGAATTCCTCGGACAAAGAGCTTGGCGGGCTACAGGCCATGGGGTGGCAAGAGTTGACAGGACTGACTGGCTAATACACACACAGACACACAATTTGCAATGCTGTGAAAACTATTTACGATTCTCCCAATTCATGTAAGGCAATATCACCAGGGGTTTTCTCTATCTTCTATACACACAAGGAAAATAGGAGGAAGATTCTGTGATGAAGATCTCATAGCTTACAATGTTCAGTGAGAATCATTGTCACCTGAATTTCAGAAGCTTAATCTCTGTTTTTACAATCAATTGCTGTTCTTTATTTGGATCTTTTTCATCTACATAAATCCCATGGAAAATACGCCCTAAACTACCTTCTTGGACTACATCCTCTCCGTGGATAGAGTTATCCTTCCTTGGACATTTCGATATCCTTCACCTTCGCTCTGGCCTCCAAAAGAGTGGCACTTCTCAAAACACTCCTCTACCCAGCCACAAGGTAGGATAAGGGATGGAAGTACCACTGTTGGGTGTGTCTCCTCTCAGATACTGAGTCATCTGGGACATGGCTGAGACCATCTTTGGGAACTACTGGACACTGATGGTGTCTTCGACTTCAATTCTTGTCATGTTTTTGAAGGTGCAAAACAGCTAATATTATTACTACAAGAAATATAACTGCAGGCAAACCCCTGCGCTGATATAAACACATGGGTAGAAGTAGCTGGAGCTGCATGAACAGGATCATAAACAGTTCTGCTACTGGCTTTGTCTAAGACCGAAGTTTTTTGTAGCACATTTTCCTTCCTTTCAAATTTCTGAAGAAGGGAAGTTTTTGAAGAATTTACTGTCAAGTTGAGCTGCATCTAGTCTCATAACCTCATCATCTACTTTGCAAAAAGGAAAGCTAGAGCCAATATAGTGCGTGGAAGTCCCCCACCCCCGTGCCCCTCGCACGCCCCACCAAACAGAAACGCTGACCCGGGGCAGGTCCACGAAATTGTCTACTTGGAAACCAGCTTATATTCAACTTGGACTCTGCAGGCCAAGTGAAAGGCAGGACATCTGTTTCGCTGGGTTAAAGGACAGACGTGGTGCCCAACAAGCCACTTCTCTACTAAAAAAGTTCTGCATCTAGACCAATGGGCCCAGGCACCCGGTCCCTGCTCAGGAAGAGGCTCGCACCGGCCCTGGGGTCGCGGGTGAGGACCGGGGGCTGGGGTGGAGCCCGGGACCAGGGGTGGAGCCCTGCGGCGGAGCCCGGTGGCCAGGGTGGAGCCCCGGGACGGGGTGGAGCCCTGGGGCGGGGGAGCCCTGGGGCTGGGGGTGGAGCCGTGACGCAAAGCCCTGGGGTCGGGGATGCAGTCAGCAGCTACCGCTCCGACGAGAGCACTCAAGAACGGTTAGGCCGGGAGTGCGCCGCCGCCGCCTCCTGGGCATTCGTGTCCGCTCTGCATTTATAACTTACGGCCGGGAAAGAGCACTGGTCCTTCAAGGGCCGGGAGATGGAGGGAATAGAAGGGTCTCTGTTGCACAGGTCGGGCGGGAGGGTGTGCTTTTCGGGGCGGGTCTGGGTCTCCTCCACAGGATGGCCGACTGGTCCCAAACGGCCCGGCTCCACGGCTCCCACTTCCCAGGGGCAGTTTCAACCCTATTTCCTGCCGCGTCCCGGCCCCCTCTTCTCCCAGCGTCACTGCCCAAATTCCCGGCATTACTACTTCATCCAGGTCACCCTTGTTCTGGCCCGGAGAGCCGGCAAGAAGCCGGGAGGAGACTCCGAGGACTAAATGGGCCAGGGAAGGGAAAGAGGTGGGGGCGGGGGCACCACCCTGTAGAAAGTTTCGCGACCCCGCGGACACCGCCCCCATTTCCTTCCCGGCTCATAACCCATCCAACCTCCTCGCGTTCCCCCGCCACGCCCCGCGCAGGGTCATGCCCGAACTCACCGCTGGACTTCCGCTGAACAAGACCATCGAAAGCAAAACGCCACTGGTCTTGGAGCCACCATCTCTCCCTTTGCCACCTGGATCCCAATTTTTCAGGAGTGCGAGGCTGCCAAGCCAGAACCCGAGATCCTCTCCCGCTAGCCCACAGGTGCACTCTGGACCTCTGCTCCTGCCAGGACTGCCTGGCCCGCCTTCTGCCTCAGCCCCAGGTTTCCTAGCAGTAACAACTAGGAACCCCGCGCCGTCGGGGCTGGGCGGGGCATCCTAACAGTTCTTTCCCTTTCTATCCTGGCTTCCGTGTATACTCCTCTGCCCACTTGCTTATGCGCTGCGCCAGCTTGCAATGGTGATAGGAGACCGCCTAGTTCTTGTTGCTGAAGCTGAAACGCCAATACTTTGGCCACCTGATAAGAACTGACTCATTGGAAAAGACCCTGATGCTGGCAAGGATTGAAGTCGGTAGGAGAAGGGGATGACAGAGGATGAGATGGTTGGAAGGCATCACCGACTCGATGGACATGAGTTTGAGTAAAATCCGGGAGTTGGTGATGGGCTTGCAGTTCATGGGGTCGCAAAGAGTCGGACACGACTGAGCCATGAACTTAAGGCTCTTGTTTCTCACCTTGTTCCTTATCAGTCTTAAGTCTCTTGTTCCTTATCAGATGGGGGGGGGCACTCAGGCCAGTCATCTGAGTTGGGAGGAGACAAGGAACAAAAGAAAATTCTTGTTTGGGCCACTGGGTCGGGTCAGTCAGCGGACAAGCTTGTCCCTAAGTACCTGAATGGTCAGGGCATCAGTCGCAGTGAGGAAATCCCACCAGAGTCGCCATCTGTTACAGAAAGGGGGACTCCTTGCAGGGTCTGAGAGTGGGGCTTTTGTGTAACATTGGGAAATTATTGGATCCAGGAGACACACATGCTGACAAGGCAAGAGGCTTTTTTGGGAAGGGGCTACAGGGTGGAGAGCAGCAGGGTAAGGGAACCCAGGAGAACTGCTCTGCCACATGGCTTGTAGTCTCAGGTCTTTGGTGATGGAATTAGTTTCTGGGTCATCTCTGGCCAATCTTTTCTGACTCAGGGTCGTCCCTGGGTCAGAAATGTGTTCTGGTGAGCTTTATTGATATTTCTGAGAGTTTATTTATATAGTACTTACTTCCTTAACCAATTAATCAGCTCAGATACAAAATCATTTTCATTTAAAAACAGAACCAGAAATCTCCTTGTTTACTGCTTCGGTTTTAAAAATGCTGTTTTTTTCCCTCCCTCTGGGGACCACAGATGGATCAGATGGTTCCTGAGAACCCAGGCGAAAGACTTACGTTTTGGAAGGGAGAAATGGAAGCTCCCTTTTTTGTTTGTTTGTTTTTAAAGCCTTCCAAAATGATTGTGAACAGTGACTGCAGCCATGAAATTGAAAGATGCTTGCTCCTTGGAAGAAAAGCTATGATAAACTAGACAGCATACTAAAAAGCAGAGACATCACTTTCCCAACAAAGGTCCCTATAGTCAAAGCTATGACTTTTTCAGTAGTCATGTATCAACGTGAGAGTTGGACATAAGAAGGCTGAGAACTGAAGGACTGATATTTTTGAGCTGTGGTGTTGGAGAAGACTCTTGAGAGTCCTTGACAAGCAAGGAAATCAAACCAGTCAATCTTAAAGGAAATCAGTCCTGAATATTCATTGGAAGGACTGATGCTGAAGTTGAAGCTCCAGTACACTGGCCACCTGATGCGAAGAGATGATTCATTGGAAAAGACCTGGGAAAGATGCTGGGAAAGATTGAAGGCAGGAGGAGAAGGGGATGACAGGGACGAGATGGTTGGATGCATCACTGACTCAGTCATCATGAGTGTGAGCAAGTCCAGGTGATGGTGAGGACAAGGAAGCTGGTTTGCTGCAGTCCATGGGGTCCCAGAGTCAGACATGACTGAGTGACTGAACAAGAAGTACCCATGCCACAATTGTAGCAGAGCTTTGTAGGAGCAATTGGCAGAGAAAAGTACATAAAACAAAGATGCTTTTAAATTCACTGACTGAGAGAACCTCCCAATGACAGAAAATTAACAAACAAGAAACAAAGAGAGGGTCTTACTGGGAAGTGGCCTCTGGGGCACTTTGTCCAGCCCAGCCCAAGTCTTCTCTCAGCTGGCCCTTCTGCAAGGGGGCCAGTGGGAACCTCAAGCCTGAGGTGGGAACACAAAACAAACAAGTGGTGGTGAAAAGGTGACCCAGCAGGAGTCTCTTGGATGCAAAAGGACAGGAGTGTAGGTATGAGGACCAAGGGGAGCAAAAGGGAGGAGGCACAGAAAAGACTGAAAAACAGAAGGGCCATTGCCTTTTCAACCCCTGCACTCTGCAGGTGTCTATTTATTCAGGCACCAACCTGCAGGCTTCCAGAAAGGGCCAGTGAAGGAGGGAGCACCTGTCACTGCCCACTGGGGTGATCAAGCCCAGAAACCAGCCCTTTGTACATCGCTGTGGGCCTGCAGCCCAGAGGTGGGATTCTCACCCACGTAAACCAGCATATAGAGAAATCTGCCAGTTCACTGAGTTCCCAACGGAACTTCTCTTGGGGCAGGAAAATAGAAGTGAGAAATCGGTATATCAGACGTCCAGCCACTACCTAATAAGAGGTTTGAACTTCTGTCATTCCAACAAATCTCCTATGAGGCAGAACCTGCTGGACCAAGACCTGCAGGGTATGAGGTGGGTCTCTCCACCTTGTCATCCATCAAAGTGAGCCATTGACAGCCAGAGGGAGCTTTGTCTCCTAAGTTGAGAGGAGTGATGCTGTCCTTGCCGAGGTCCACTCTCTCAGAAGGATAAGAAAGAGAGAGAAGTGGAGAGATAATAGATGAGGGAAAGGGACAAAGGGTGAGGGGGAGTGTGATGCCTGAATGAGGGCCCTGAGGCCCCCAGGGGCCAGGAAGGCAGACCAACAAACCTGGTGACTTTGAGCCAAGGTTTAGGCGGCCACTTGTCACCACAGGGAAGTTGCACCCTGAGGTCACAGAGATGCCAGATGCTCTGGCAGAAAAGGGACAGTAGCCCTTCATGGTTGCCACAGAGTATGTTAACGACAGGCTTCTTGGCCTCCTTAATCAATCAGTTCATTCAGTTCAGTTCATTCAGTCGCTCAGTCATGTCCGAGTCTTTGCGACCCCATGGACTGCAGCATGCCAGGCCTCCCTGTCCATATCCAACTCACAGTGTTTACTCAAACTCATGCCCATTGAGTCAATGATGCCACAGGGGCAGGGGCTCTGGGTTCGGCAGACTTGGGTATGGCTTGGTGCTGCAGACATGGGTATGGCATAAGTCCTCTTGGTGGAGGTCGCCATTAATCCCACAAAGAGCTGCCAAACATACACAGGACTGGGCAAATAGACTCTTGGAGGGCAGGAACAGAACCTTAATCAACAGAAGTGGATAAGAGGCCAGATAAGAAATCCAGGCGAGGCTTCCCTGGGACACGTGCTGCAGTGTGAGGGCGCGAGCATGCACAAGGGGTCTCCTTGCTCATTCCCTTAAGGGGAAGGGTGGGGGGGGCAGGCTGGCCCCTTATGTGGGGTGAGGGTAGGGTCAGGCCAAGGGTTAGGACCAAGGATGGCTTAGGTGGCCTGCCCACTGTCGTGGCAGTGCCCTGTGCAGGGATCATACCCATACCCTGCTTTTCCAGTTGGGTTTTTTATCTTTTCATTCATAATTAACCCAACTTGGCATGCGTGCAGTTATTTTAGTCCCTTATAATTTCTTTGTATTTTGTTGCTGGAGGAGATCATTGTCCAGGTGCAAGCACTAGAGCAAAGGTCCACAGATCCCAGGTTTCAAGTCCCGGCAGATCTCACTGGTGCTGTTGGACATGTTTCTCATCCGCGCTTTCCTCTCGGGCTCCATGGAGTCCATCAGGCTTTCCCATGGAGCTGGCGGACTGCACACGTTTCTGCCCTTTCATACCGTGTCCGCCCTGGCAGATTCACTTCTCTGAGCCTTGGATCCCCTCCTCTCCCACCTGCCTCAGAAGTTCTGGACTTTCTGTTTCATGCCAGCTGGGCCAGGCTTTCTCCAGGCTTCCAAGACCCATCCTAGTGGGAGATCAGCAGCATCTCCTTGGCCTTGCTAAGTCCTGTCCCCCTAATTGTGAACTCTCCCTTCCCCAGCTTTGGGTTCTGTTCTCATCCTCCCCCACTGTGATCCTGCTTCCTCAGGAGCAGCCCCCAAAGGCTCCTCATCTCTCCTCACGACACTCAGAGACATTCTCAAAGTCCTCTGTGTTTAGGCCTCTCCTTCTGAGCTGGCCTGGCCCACCTCTGGAAAAAATTGTGTCAGTTCATGCTAGGTGTGGAGCTTTTGAACAGACTGGAGATAGGCATATCCAGGGCCGTGTAAAGTTTTTGCCTGATCAAGGCTTCCTCCTCTTCCTCAGCCAGTAACTAGGGTGTGTTTTGGGTAGGGGGCATAGACAGGGCTGTCAGCTCTGTCAGCCAGCCCTGCAGCCCTACTCTGCTCTCACATAACTGGGGGAGGAGGCCTATGGGTCTTTTTCTCCCAACCTCACCCTCACTGTGATTTGCCTTCACACATGCTCACTCTCTTTCCTATAATTTCACCATCAGTCCTCAGCCCAGACCTGGACAGCCATGGTGTGAGGTTCAAGGGCAGGTGGATGGAGAGGTTTTTCTCTCCTATGACTGTGGTCTTGCTAACATCACGTTCATGAGTCCTCTGGGAGAATTCTGGAGCTGAGGTCCCTATCGTTTTCTAAAAATTAGAGGGGAACCTGGTTGATATATCCCTAAAAATGTATTGGAGATGATCATTCTGAACAAGACTAACACTAACAACAACAATCAAAAGGGACGGTAATGAAAGGCTGTCTAGATTCCTGATGTCTATTTTTATCTTATGTTCTTTCTTCATTTCCATCCATGGAGCAGAGCTCTTCAATTTGTACTATTTATGCAGTTGGGGAGACTCCCTTTAGTGATCATTATCTCTTACTAAGATAAAGGTAAATATAAAATATATTTATAATATCTATATTATATATATATATATATATATATGGTGGGTCGGGGGCTTCCCTGGTGGTCCAGTGGTAAAGACTCCATGCTTAGACTGCTAGGGGTAGGAGTTTGATCCCTGGTTAAGGAACAAGATCCTAAATGCCTCATGGCATAGCCAGAAACTAAAAATGATGCATCTTAATTTCTATCCGGGGATACTAAATTTTAAACCTTAACCTTAAATATTAAAACTAAAAAATTAATACAGTCCATTAAACAAAATGCAGCAATATTCATTAATTAGAAGTTCAAGGTGACATGGGGAAACAGAATACAGATTCAAAGGAAGAAAAGACCATTAGTTACTGAACTACATGATGAAGTGTTTGAGGCAAATGTTGTATTGTCTTCAAGTTTGAAAGGCATCAAGAAATAAGATACATTGATCTTATGAAGATACAAACCCTCCAGCACCATGATCTTGGACTTCCTCCCTACAGAACTGTAGAAAAATCTGTGTTTGTTGTGTAAGCCATCCAGTCTGTGGTCCTCTGTATGGCAGGACCAGCCGACTAGTATAGGCTCCTGTGCTGTGCTGTGCCTAGTTGCTCAGTCCTGTCTGACTCTTTGTGACTCCACGTATATAGCCCTCCAGGCTCCTCTGTCCACAGGAATTCTCCAGGCAAGAATACTGGAGTGAGTTGCCAGGCCCTCCTCCAAGGATCTTCCCAATCAGGAATCGAACCAGGGTCTGCCTGCCTTGCAGGTGGATTCCTTACCAGCTGAGCTACTTGGGAGCAAAATATAGGCTCCTTCCCTCCTACAGTGACTGGGAGATGCAGTACTATCTCGTTTAATACTTCAGATTCAAAGAGATGGCTCCCAAGGCCCACACTCTAGAGCCTGCAGGCCATAACTGCAAACCCAATTCTGTGACTACTGAAGCCCATGTTTCCTAAGGCCAGTGCTCCACAGCAAGAGAAGCCACCTGAGTAAGAAGCCCAAGCACTGCAACTAGAGAGGAGCCGCCTGCTAGCTGCAGCTGGAGAAAGCCGCACGCAGAAACATAGACCCAGGGCAACCAAAAAAAAAAAATCTGTAAATAGATGCCACTCCAAAATTCTTCCCTGTGAAATCCCTTGGATATAGGAGCCTAGATGGCTACAGTCCATGAGGTCTGAAGAGCTGGACATGACTTAGGGACTAAACAGCAGCAACAGCAGCAAAGGAAGTTATAGCTTATTTGATAATACACAGTAGAAAAGCTCATGTCACATAGACTGGCAAATCATTATACTTCACTGATTCCTTTTCCACTAGGTGTGTAGCTTGTCTTACCTTCTTCATTGCTTCTTCATCTGGGTGGGCTTGGTCATAGAGTGTGCTAGCACATTTAAGTATAAATAGCCTATAAGTCACCTTAAGAGAAAAAAAGAAACAGATGGCTCCCAGAGCTTTGAGAAACAGGCCTGAGTTGTAAAACTGGTAAGAGAAAAAGTGACAACAAGATTTTGAAATAAAATGTTCTAAGAAAAGGGAAGTTAGAGGCCTAGAGCCAGGAATGAGCTCAAGCTTCGTCTCAAGTTTAGTCCAGCTAAAAGAATATTAAGGTTACCCTGGTCACACTTCTCAAAAAAAGCCAGTGGAACCACACAGCAAACTCACCTAAGGAAGAAAAGTCCTCAATAGTGAGGATAAAGGAGGTCAAACCAAAGTCTCCAGAATGTCAATAAAATACAGACTAGCAAGTGATCACAACGATGATGATGATAAAAATAAAAGGTGAGTTTGATTCTGATATTTGCACAGGCAAAAAAAATGTGGGTTGAAACTTCATTTCTGCGTTAGAATAGAGGGATATTCCTCTATTATAAAACAGTAATAATAATAGAATATTGTAATATTCCTCTATCATAAGAGAGGAATATCCTGTTCCCTGACAATATTTCAGCCCATAATTTTACCATCTATTGATGATCCTGGACTGATAACATTTTCATTAACACTAGAAACAAGCAGTTACTGAACATGTATTCATTCAATAAATATTTATTGGACTCTTGCTGAGAAATGGGAACTTGGCTGGCATGGAGACAGCAGCTGCCCCTGTTGACCATCTCTTCACACAATGTGGCCAGGATCTCTCTCTGTGTCAACCACACTCTTCATCTGAACGCATGGAGCACAGTAATTGAGTTCAGTGGCTATTTCGCTCAGTTCATCTCACAAGGATGGCATGTAACCAGAACCAGTTTTAGGTGTCTGGATGAGAAGTTAATTCACTACACACTGTGAAATTAACTCCATACAGTTTTTCCAATTAACCAGATTGATGAAATCAGATGGAAGGGGGTTCAGTTATTTTGAGAACTCATTTTCTGGGTGTTGAGTATAGACTGTGGGAAAGTTTATGACCGGGGAGTCCAAGCCAGAATTCCCTCTTCTCCTCCTGCTTCTGTCACACCTGAGACAGGCTGGGACCTGGACTAAGGTCTCATCAAGCATCAAAGTGCAAAGACACTATAAAGGGAGAAAAAGTGCTGTATGCAGGCACAGTTGGGACAATTATGAGCAACAACATACAAAATGATCAAGCCCCAACTGCCACTACTGAGGTGTTGGGAGCAAAAGCAAGGTAGTGAGTATAAGCCGACACACAGCACCACCAACGCGGTGGGCAGACCACCTAAGCTACGCCTTCTGCCTCACCCACGGATCCACCCGCACCCTAAGCCCACATAAGGGACCAGCGTGTCCCCCTCAGGATCGAGCAAGGGAACTTGTTTCCCTTTCCTCGAACTGTAGCAAGAATTCTGATGAAACAGAGCGGGACCCTATGGTCCTTGCCCTGCCATGTCCTCAGCCTGCCTTTTGTCCATGGAAAAGATTTAGCCACACACTAAGTTTAATCAGAGAAGTGAGAAAATGAAAAAACTAAGGAAAATAGTCAACGGAGACCAAATAACAATAATGTAGTCATTAAGAGTAGTCAAGGACTGTGAGGTCCTTCTCAAGGGCTGTTGATAATATTCTGAGCTCTATCCTGTGAGCTGTCTTATAGATACATAAATCCCCACCAGTTGCTACATGATGACCAGACTGTAGCCATGATACAAGCTGCCACAATTCCAAGAATTGTCCTCAAGGAGATGAGAACAAACCAGCCATGGAACCAAAGATTAACTGTACTTGAAACAATCAAGAGGACTTTGGTCAGACCATCCATGACCAATTTGGGGATGACTGTCAGAGCTGACTGTGCTGTTTCTGCATGCAGCCCCCTCCCTCTGTCTATAAAAGTTCTTGCCCACTGATTGTCAGTTGTGGGGAGTCAGCCTTTGGACAGATGTCCATCCTTCCCACACCCCCCTCACCTCCATTTGTTGTTTAGTCGCTAAGTGTGTGACTCTTTGTGACCCCATGGACTGTAGCCTGCCAGACTCCTCTCGCCATGGGATTTTCCAGGCAAGAATACTGGGGTGGGTTGCTATTTCCTTCTGCAAGGAATCTTTCGGAGGCAGGGATTGAACCCACACCTCCTGCATTGATGGGTGGATTCTGGGCAGATTCTTTACCACTGAACCACCATGGAAATCCCCTACCCTCTTCCCCTCCACCGTTGCTGGCATCCAAAACAAGGTAAACTTTCCTTTCCATCAACATGACCTCTTTAATGGCTTTTGAGCGGGAAGCAGCCAGACCCTAGTTTCAGGAACACCAATAAAACCTAGCCTGAATTTCTCATCTGGCCTCTTATCAATTTCTATTGATTAAATAGCCAAGAGGAGGTACCCACGTCCAAGGTAAGAGTAATGGCTGTGCTTTGCTGGAGCAGCTATGAAGAGATACCCTACTTCCAAGGTAAGAGAAACCCAAGTGAGATGGTAGGCACTAAGAGAGGGCATCAGAGGGCAGACAGATGGAAACCAAATCACAGACAACTAGCCAATCTGATCACACAGACCACAGCCTCGTCTAACTCAGTGAAACCAAGCCATGCTGTGTGGGGCCACCCAAGATGGACAGGTCACGGTGGAGAGGTCTGACAGAATGTGATCCACTGGAGAAGGGAATGGCAAACCACTTCAGTATTCTTGCCTTGAGAACCCCATGAACAGTGTGAAAAAGCAAAAGGAAATGACACTGAAAGATGAACTCCCCAGGTCGTAGGTGCCCAATATGCTACTGGAGATCAGAGGAGAAATAACTCCAGAAAGAATGAAGGGATGGAGCCAAAGAAAAACAACACCCAGTTGTGGACGGGTGATAGAAGCAAGGTTGGGTGCTGTAAAGAGCAATATTGCATAGGAACTGGAATGTTAGGTCCATGAATCAAGGCAAATTGGAAGTGGTCAAACAGGAGGTGACAAGAGTGAATATTGATATTCTAGGAATCAGCAACTAAAATGGACTGGAATGGGTGAATTTAACTCAGATGACCATTATATCTACTGCTATGGGCAGGAATCCCTTAGAAGAAATGAAGTAGCCATCATGGTCAACAAGAGTCCGAAATGCAGTACTTGGATGTAATATCAAAAATGACAGAATGATCTCTGTTCATTTCCAAGGCAAACATTCAGTATCACAGTAATGCAAGCCTATGCCCCAACCAGGAATGCTGAAGAAGCGGAAGGTGAACGGTTCTACGAAGACCTACAAGACCTGCTAGAACTAACACCTAAAAAAGATGTCCTTTTCATTATGGAGGACTGGAATTCAAAAGTAGGAAGTCAAGAAACACCTGGAGTAACAGGAAAATTCGGCCTTGGAGTATGGAATGAAGCAGGGCAAAGGCTAATAGAGCTTTGCCAAGAGAACACACTGGTCATAGCAAACACCCTCTTCCAACAACACAAGAGAAGACTCTATACATGGACATCACAGATGGTCAACACTGAAATCAGATTGATTATATTCTTTGCAGCCAAAGGTGGAAAAGCTCTATACAGTCAGCAAAAACAAGACCAGGAGCTGACTGTGGCTCATATCATGATCTCCTTATTGCCAAATCAGACTGAAATTGAAGAAAGTAGGGGAAACCACTAGACCATTCAAGTATGACCTAAATCAAGTCCCTTATGATTATACAGTGGAAGTGAGAAATAGATTTAAGGGACTAGATGTGATAGATAGAGTGCCTGATGAACTATGGACAGAAGTTTGTGACATTGTACAGGAGACAGGGGTCAAGACCATCCCCATGGAAAAGAAATGCAAAAACCCAAAATGGCTATCTGGGGAGGATAGCTGTGAAAAGAAGAAGAAGTGAAAGAAAAGGAGAAAAGGAAAGACCTAAGCATCTGAATGCAGCGTTCCAAAGAATAGCAAGGAGAGAGACATAGGAAAGCCTTCCTCAGCGATCAATGCAAAGAAATAGAGGAAAACAACAGAATGGGAAAGACTGGAGATCTCTTCAAGAAAGTTAGAGATACCAAGGAACATTTCATGCAAGATGGCTCGATAAAGTACAGAAACGGTATGGCCTAACAGAAGCAGAAGATATTAAGAGAAGAAAGATATTAAGAAGAGG
>NW_017217046.1:0-12803 GCF_001704415.2 Capra hircus | reverse complement strand
GGCGAGAGGAACTCCAGGTCGTGCCACCATTCCCAGAGTCCCCAGATGTCTCAGTCCATTCCAGGGAAACCTGTTTTCCCTGCACTGCCTCGACTTTCTAGCCGAGGATCGACTCACACCACGGTGGCACGTGGGACAGCCCTGTGGGAAAGCCTCCCGAAAGCCTCGAGGGAAAGCCACAGTTCCCTTGATCCACGCGAAGGGAACCGTGACAATGCTGCTGCAGCTCGGGAGGAAAGCGCACGTGCATGCCCCCCACTCGAGACGAGGACTGACTCCCCTGGGGAGACTCCAGAAGTACCCCAAGATCCATGTCAGCACTGGAGAGGAATCCTCAGGTTCGGCACCGACTCCACACAAGGTTTAGGCCCCGGCATCGTCGGGAGAGGAATCCCGAGGGCCCCGAGCAACTCGCATGGGGACTGGCCTTTCCTGAGGCCACCAGAGCGGGTCCCTGAGGTCCCCTTCGTAAGTCGAGAGCACCTGCCGCAACTCGAGAAAATCCAGGAGGCTTTCCCCTCCAGGGAGATGAGGCCCATTTCCGCTGAGGCGTCTCGAGGCTAATCACACCTAACCTCTGGACTTACAAAGGGTCCTTCACACCCTTTCTGCAACTCAAGAAGTTCCCGACATACCCGTCTCCACTCGAGATGAAGCACGAGATTCCCTCCCACATCCAGAGGAGCCCCGTTTCCGCCTCCTAGCTCGAGAGGAGGGATCATTTCCCTGCGTGGTCGGGAAAGAAATCCCGGCATTCACATCGCATCTCAAGAGGAGGCGATCTACACAGTAAAGGCGAGAGGAACTCCAGGGTCGTGCCACCATTCCCAGCGTTCCCCAGATGTCTCAGTCCATTCCAGGGAAACCTGTTTTCCCTGCACTGCCTCGACTTTCACGCCGAGGATCGACTCACACCACGGTGGAACGTGGGACAGACCTGTGGGAAACCCTCGTGGTAAAGCGTCGAGGGAAAGCCACAGATCCCTTGATCCATGCGACGGGAAGTGTGACACTGCTGCTACAGTTCGTGAGGAAAGCTCACGTGCATGCCCCCACACGAGATGAGCACTGACTCCCCAGGGGAGACTCCAGAATTACGCCAAGATCCATGGTAGCACTGGAGAGGAATCCTCAGCTTCCAGCCCCGACTCCACACAAGGTCTTAGGCCCCGACATCGACGGGAGAGTAGTCCCGAAAGGCCCTCTTGCAACTCCCATGGGCACTGGGCCTTTCCTGAGGCCACCAGAGCGGGTCCCTGAGGTCCCCGTCGTAACTCGAGAGTCCCTGCCCAACTCTAGAAAATCCAGGAGGTTCTCCCCTCCAGGCAAGATGAGGCCCATTTCCTCTGAGGTGTCTGGAGGCTCATCACACCTAAACTCTGGAAATTCAAAAGGGTCCTTGCTTCAACTCAAGAAGTTCCCCGACATACCCGTCTCCATACGAGAGGAAGCACGAGGGTCCCGCCCACATTCAGAGGAACCCCGTTTCCGCCTGGCAGCTCGAGATGAAGGATCCTATCCTGCTTAGTCAGGAAAGATTTTTCGGCATTCTTGTGGCATCTCAAGAGCAAGGGCTCTCAATAGGAAAGGCGAGAGGAACTCCAGGGTCGTGCCACCATTCCAAGAGTCCCCCAGATGTCTCAGTCCATTTCAGAGGAACCTGTTTTCACTGCACTGCCTCGACTTTCACGCCGAGGATCCACTCACACCATGGTGGCACGTGGGACAGCCCTGTGGAAAGCCTCGTGGGAAAGCCTCGAGGGAAAGCCACAGATCCCTTGATCCCCGCGACGGGAAGCGTGACACATCTGCTTCACTGTCCCTGAGGTCACGGTCGTAAGTCGAGAGCACCTGCCTCAACTCGGAGAAAATCCAGGAGGTTCTCTGCTCCAGTCGAGATGAGGCCCATTTTCTCTGCGGCGTCTCGAGAGTAATCACACCTAAACTCTGGAACTTCCAAAGGGTCCTACACACCCTTGCTACAACTCAAGAAGTTCCCCGACATACCGGTCTCCACTCCAGAGGAAGCACGAGGGTCCGGCCACTCCAGAGGAGCTCCGTTTCCGCCTCCAAACTCGAGATGAGGGATCCTTCCCTGCTTCCTCGGGAAAGAATTCCCGACGTTTCCGATGCATCTCAAGAGGAGGCGCGCTGCACAGGAAAGGCGAGAGGAACTCATGGGTAGTGCCACCATTCCAAGAGTGCCCCAGATGTCTCAGTCCATTGCAGAGGATCCTGTTTTCCCTGCACTGCTTCGACTTTCACGCCGAGGATCGACTCACACCACGGTGGTACGTGGGAGAGCCCTGTGGGAAAGCCTCGTGGGAAAGCCTCGAGGGAAAGCCACAGATCCCTTGATCCACGCGAAGGGAAGCGTGACACTGCTGCTACAGCACGGGAGGAAAGCGCACGTGCATGCCCCCACTCGAACTAGGACTGACTCCCCTGGGGAGACTCCAGAAGTACCCCAAGATGCATGTCAGCCCTGGAGAGGAATCCTCAGGTTCCGGCCCCGACTCCACACAAGGTCTTAGGCCCTGGCATCAACGGGAGAGGAATAGCGACAGGCCCTCTAGCAACTCGCATGGGGACTGGCCTTTCCTGAGGTCACCAGAGCGGGTCCATGAGGTCCCCATCGTAAGTCGAGAGCACCTGCCGCAACTCGGTAAAATCCAGGAGGTTCTCCCCTGCAGGCGAGATGAGGCCCTTTTCCCCTGAGGTGTCTGGAGGCTAATCACACGTGACCTCTGGAACTTCCAAAGAGTCTTTCACAGTCATGCTGCAACTCAAGAAGTTCCCTGGCATACCCGTCTCCACTCAAGAGGAAGCACGAGGGTCCCGGCCACATCCAGAGGAGCTCCGTTTCCGGCTAGTAGCTCGAGAGGAGGGATCCTTTCCCTGCTTGGTCGGGAAAGAATTCCCGGCATTCCCATCGCATCTCAAGAGGAGGCGCTCTCGAAAGGAAAGGGGAGAGGAACTGCAGGGTCGTGCACCATTCCAAGACGCCCCCAGATGTCTCAGTCCATTCCACAGGAACCTGTTTTCCCTGCACTGCCTCGGCTTTCACGCCGAGGATCGACTCACACCACCGTGACACGTGGGACAGCCCTGTGGGAAAGCCTCGTGGGAAAGACTCGAGGGAAAGCCACAGATCCCTTGGTCCACGCAAGGGGAAGCGTGACACTGCTGCTACAGCATGGGAGGAAAGGGCACGCTCATGCCCCCACTCGAGACGAGGCCTGACTCCCTTGTGGAGACTCCAGAAGTACCCCAAAATCCATGTCAGCACTGGAGAGGAATCCTCAGCTCCCGGCCCCGACTCCACACAAGGTCTTAGGCCCCGGCATCGACGGGAGAGGAATCACAAGAGGCCCCTAGCAACACGCATGATGACTGGCATTTCCTGCGGCCGCCAGAGCGGGTCCCTGAAGTCCCCATCGTAACTCGAGAGCACCTGTTGAAACTTGGGAATATCCAGGAGCCTCTCCTTTCCAGGCGACATGAGGCCCATTTCTGCTGAGGCATCTCGAGACTAACCACACCTAACCTCTGGAACTTCCAAAGGGTCCTTCACACCCTTGCTGCAACTCAAGAAGTTCCCCGACATACCCGTTCCTCTTCACGTTCTGCCATAATGGTGGTGTCATCTGCATATCTTAGTTTATTGATAATTCTACCGGCAATCTTCATTCCAGCTCATGTATCTTCCATCCCAGCATGTTTCATGATGTACTCTGCATATAAGTTAAATAAACAGGGTGACAATATACAGCCTTGACATACTCCTTTTCCTTTTTGGAACCAGTCTGTTGTTCCATGTCCTGCTCTAACTGTTGCTTCCTGACCTTCATCCAGATTTCTCAAGAGGCAGGTTAGGTGGTCTGGTATTCCCATCTCTTTCAGAATTGTGGCTAAAACAACAGTATAAGGACCTTTCCAATGTCAGGCCAAGGAATTGTGTTTCCAGTCATTGAGCCACACCTGATCACTGAGCACAAATTCATGAATCTGTTCCTCAAGGGGGAATGAGATTCTTTTTTATACAAACTTAGTTACCTGATTTATTACCTTACCTAATTGTTCCATCTGCTGTGAAATCCCACCCCCTTACTTGTGGTAAATCTGCTAACACCTGCCTCACTGTGGGAGGGGGTCTCCCATAGAAAATTTCATAAGGACAACAACTGTGGGAACGTGCGGTTACCCGTAATATGAGTAAGTCTGCCGGAAGCAAGCCCATCCATGTACAGTCAGTCTCTATGATCCATTTTGAAAGTGTCTCTTCAAGAGTTTGGTTGTTTCTTTCCACCATTCCAGAACACTGGGGCCTATATGCTGTATGTAATTTCCACTGATATTTAGAGCTTCACATACCTGTTAATTAACGCGGCTACAAAGACAGGGCCATTGTCGGATTCTATACTGGTTGGAAACCCAAGTCTGGGAATTATTTCTCAAATCAGCGAGCTACTTCATTTTCTTTTTCAGATCAGGTAGGGAAGGCCTCTGCCCAACCGGAGAAGGTACCTACTATTCTAGTAAGTCATGATAACAGGTGACTGCCTTTGCTTCCCCGAAGGACACTCGCTTTCCCTGCATCCTGAGAACTCCACGTCTCAGCCAGTTGGAAAAGCGCTTCTTGGAGGTCATTATTCAGGGGCAATTTCCCCTGGAGCCCGGGGCCATAGGGAGCGGCTCCACACTCCCAGGGAAAGGCAGAGCCACAGCCACACATCTGTCCCATCCCCTTTGCTCTGTAGGAGAGCTCTAGTGAGCCTAGGTCTGTCAGGAAAATTCTTGGCTCCTATGGGGACACATTCTATGTGTGAAACTGCATCCAGGACCTAGGGGCCACAGGGCGCCTGTTTCTCTAGGGGGCGGAGGGGTGGGGGGCCTGAAGCAGTCCGGCCCAGCAACAGCTTCCACATCCATCCAATTGCTCTTTTCTTACCTCTGATAGAACTAGCTTTGTTCCAGCCTTTGGCAATTTGGAGGCAAGCGGGCCCCACTTCCTCCCCAAGGAGGCATGGGACCTACTTTGAGTGGAAAGGCCCCTCACGGAGCTGAACCCAGGAAAGCACCCAGTCATGTCTGACACATTCCTGCATCCTGCTTCTTCATGAGCAATACCGCTATAAGCTAGAAATGTCTTTCCAAGGTCTCAGAAAGGACAGGGGAGATGCATGGTGCTGCCTCTGGAATTTCGGTCCTCTGAGCAGACCTGGAGGTCTCCCCTTGAAGGAGCTAACCAGTTTCTTCCAAATACAGGCTTGCAAACACACCCTGGGTGGCTGCCTCTTCTTCCCTGAAGGACAATCACTTTCCCCGCATCCTGTGAACTCTGCATCCCAGCCTGCTGGAAAAGCGCTTCTTGGAGGTCATTTTTCAGGGACAATTTTCCCTGGAGCCCAGGGCCATAGGGAGGGCCCCATGCTCGCTGGGAAAGGCAGAGTCACATCCACAGTCTGTTCTACCCCTTTTGCCCGGTGGGAGAGCTCTAGTGAGCCTAGGTCTGTCAGGAAAATTCTTGGCTCCTATGGGGACACACCCTGTGTGTTAACCTGCATATCGGACCTAGGGGCCACAGGGCGCCTGTTCCTCTCGGGGGGGACCCTGAAGTGGTGCGGCCCAGTAACAGCCTGAACATCCATCCCATTGCTATTTTCTTCCTTCTGATAGAGCTAGCTTTGCTTCTCGCTTTGGCATTTCGGAAGCCAGGGGGAGCCCCACCGCTGTTGTCCTGGGGTCTATTGGAGGTACCGGGTCTTTTGGACCCCAGCATGGCACCCGACCCCCTCAGACACACTCCCGCAGCCTCCTTCCCCATGGGCAGGACTGTTCTGACCTAGGAATGTGTTCCCAAGGCTCACAAAATGCAGGGAGACACATGGCCCTGACTCTGGAACTGAGGCCGTTGGAGCAGGCCTGGAGGTCTGACGTCTGAGACGCCAAACACTTGCTGCAAGATACAGGTGTGAAAACACACTCTCTGGGGCTGCCTTTCCTTCCTCCAAGGAAGAGAGCTTTTCCAGTCTCCTCCGTGCTGAGTCATACAAGGCTGCAAAGGTCTGGCTTAGAGGGCATTTCTCAGCGGCAATGGCCCCTGAGGCCCTGCACCCAGGGAGGGATCCTACCCTCCCAGGGGAAGTCAAAGCAACCTCCAAACAGCTGTTCTCTCATGTTTCCTCTGCAGGAGGGAGCTAGTGAGCCCAGGTCTGTCTGGAACGTTCTTGGATCCTGCGGGGAAATCATCCTGGGAGCCCACCTGGATACCAGTCGTAGGGGCTAAAATTCGCATTTTCCTTCCTTGGAGCCCTAACGCAGTACAGCCTAGCAACTGCTTGAAAATCCATCCTGTTGCTGTTTTCTTCCCTCTGACAGAGCGAGCTTTGCTCCCCATTTTGGGATTTCAGAAGCAAGGTGGTGGCCTGCAACTCCTTGCCTGGGGTCCATTGGAGGTGCAAGGTGCCCTCGACCAGGTGACCCCAGCATGACACCTGGCCCCCCTCAGACACACTCCCGCAGCAGTCCCCATGGGCAGGACTGCTCTCAACTAGGAATGTGTTTGCAAGGCCAGGAAACTGCAGGGAGACACAAGGCCCTGATTCTGGAATTGAGTCTGTTGGAACAGGCCTGCAGGTCTTCTGTCTAACAAGCCAAACACTTGCTGCAAGATACAGGCCTGAAAACACACTCTTGGGCTGCCTTTCCTTCCTCCAAGGAAGAGAGTTTTCTCAGCCTCCTGTGGGCTGAGAGTCACACAGGGCTGAAAAGCACTTGCTGGGAGATTCTTTTTCATTGGCCATGGCCCCTGAGGCCCTGTGCTCAGGGAGGGCTCCCTCCCTCCCAGGGAAAGTCAAAGGAAGCTCCAAACGGCTGTTCAATCATGTTTCTGAGAGAGTCATTGCCAAGGCAGGTTTCTAAGAAGTTCAAGGGTCCCCAAGGAGAGAGGGGTCTAGAATTCTCAAGGAGGAAGAGAGGACAAACTGTTTTCCCCTCTACATTCCTTAGGATTATATAACAATCATGCATCCTTCTTGAGGACGGTCTCTGGAAAAAACCTTCTGGCTAATCCTGTTATCTTAAAATGTCAATTATGGGAGTAGGTCTAGTGAGTCTTTACAACCTCCAGACATTCTTTTGTTCGTTGTCATAACTTATTGGAGAGTATATAACTCCATTACTAACACTAGCAAGGGGGTACGCTTTCTGCCCCTTGTGATGTCTCTGTCAGAAGCTTTCTCTATCTCCTTTCTCCTTTAATAAAACTCTATTGCACAAAAGCTCTGAGCAATCAAGCCTCGTCTTGGGCCCTGGATTGAATTCTTCTCCTCCATAAACCAAGAATCCCAGCATCTTTTCGTGGTTCAGCAACAATATTTCATTTCCTCTGCAGGAGAGAGCTAGTGAGCTTAGGTCTGTCTGGAACATTCTTGGATCCTGTGGGGAAAATATCCTGTGCACACATCTGGATACTGGGCCTAGAGGCCAAAATTCGCATTTCTTTCCCGGGGAGCCCTAACGTGGTGTGACTTAGCAACTGCTTGAAAATCCATCCCATTGCTGTTTTCCTCCTTCGGACAGAGCTAGCTTTGTTCCCTGCTTTGGGATATCTCAACCGAAGGGCCGGTCCATAGCTACTCGCCTGGGGCCCATTGGATGTGCAAGGTGCCCTCGACTAGGTGACCCTAGCATGGCACTCAGCCCGCTCAGACACACTCCCGAGGCTTCTTTCTCATGGGAAGCACTGCTCCAACCTAGGAATGTGTCTGCAATGCTTGGAAAGTGCAGTGAGACACACAGCCCTGACTCTGCAATTGAGGCCCTCAGAGCAAGCCTGCAGCTCTGATGTCTGAGAAGCAAAACACTTGCTGCAAAGAGAGGCCTGAAAACACACTCTCTGTGGATGACTTTCCTTCCTCTAAGGAAGATAGTTTTCCCAGTCTCCTGCTTCCTGAATGTCACACAGCTGGAATGCGCTTGCTTGGAGGTCGTGATTCAGTGGCAATGACCCCTGAGGCCCTTTGCCCAGGGAGGGCTCCCACACTCACAGGCAAATCAAAGCAACTTCCAAGTGAGTCAGCTCTTCACATCAAGTGGCCAAAGTATTGGAGCTTTCAGGTTCAGTATTAGTCCTTCCAATGTATATTCAGACCTGATTTCCTTTAGGATGGAGTGGTTGCGTCTCCTTGTAGTCTAAGCGACCTACAAGCATCTTCTCCAACACCACAGTTCAAAAGCATCCAATTTTCAGCTGTCACTTTCTTTATAGTACATCTTTCATATCCATCCATGACATATGGAAAAACCATAGCCTTGACTGGATGGATCTTTGTTGGCAAAGCAACGTCTCGGCTTTTTAATATGCTGTCTAGTTTGGTCATCACTTTTCTTCCAAGTCATAAATATGTTTTAAGTTCATGGAGGCAGCCATCACCTGCAGTGATTTCCAAGCCCCCCAAAATAGTCTGCTGCTGTTTCCAATGTTTTCCCATCTATTTGCCATGAAGTGATGAGACTGGATGCAATGATTTTAGTTTTCTGAATGCTGAGCTTTAAGCTAACTTTTTCACTCTCCTCTTTCACTTTCATCAGGAGACTCTTTAGTTCTTCTTCACTTTCTGCCATAAGGGTGGTGTCATCTGCATATCTGAGATTATTGATATTTCTCCCAGCAATCTGGATTCCAGCGTGTGCTTCCTCCAGCCCAGTGTATCTCATGATGTACTCTGCATATAAGTTAAATAAGCAGGGTGACAATACACTGCCTTGACATATTCCTTTTCCTATTTAGAACCAGTCTGTTGTTCCATGTCCAGTTCGAACTGTTTCTTCCTGACCTGCATACAGGTTTCTCAAGAGACAGGTCAGGTGGTCTGGTATTCCCATCTCTTTCAGAATTTTTCCCAGTTTATTGTGATCCACACAGTCAAAGGCTTTGGCATAGTCAATAAAGCAGAAATAGATGTCTTTTTTTTCTTGAACTCTCTTGCTTTTTCAATGATCCAGTGGATGTTGGCAGTTTGATCTCTGGTTTCTCTGCATGTTTTAAATCCCTCTTGAACATTTGGAAGTTCACAGTTCATGTGAACTTGGAGAATTTTGAGCATTACTTTACTAGTGTGTGAGATGAGTGCAATTGTGCAGCAGCTTGAATATTCTTTGTCATTGCCTTTCTTTGGGATTGGAATGAAAACTGACCTAATGACTAGATGTTTTCAATTGCATATGCTGAAAGAACTGGCTGTGCAGTTTTGAAGAAAAAAAAATCATTTTAACCCATTTTCTCTGAAGTGCAAGGCATATCATGGCCATCCCTGAATCATAAAGTCACCTTTTCTTTATGTAGTCATAGTTTCATGCCTAAATTATAGGCCAACTCATGCTCAAATTGACTCTGATGTCAGGGGCAGATCAACTAATAAAAAGCTTGGATTGTCCCTCTGGAGGAAAGTGAGATCTTTGTCCCACGAGAAGAATCTGAAGGGTTAAGGGAACTTGCAAGAGTGGGGAAAGCTTAGTCCATCCTACATGTACCAAAATCTTAAATAAGGCTTATTTACTTTACCGAAGTAAAAAAACAGATGATGAAAACAATTATAAATCAATGAAAGGTAAAGAAACTCATAGTCTGTTATCAAAAATTGCATTCTAAGAAAACTTTGTTCTCTTAACCTAGAGAGGAGACTAAATTCCATCTGGTACCAGCTTACCAGAAGACAAACAAACAAACAAACAAATTATCGGTAAGCTTAAAAAATGTATATTCCATATATCTTGAAGTAGCAGTATTTCTGCAAAGGCATCAGTGTGAAATCATAGAAGACATGGTTAAAACCTGATTAAATAGAAATTGACAATGTAATCTGGTCACTGCTGCGACTTGAAATGCTTTCATATGATAACTGGAATTATAACTGACAGCATTTGACCAGGACATATCAGATTTTCACGGATGTCAGATAATTTCTAGGATATCTATATTAGGAACTGAAGGAATCTTTGAACCTAGGAAAGAAAACAACAGTCTCAAAGGCCCTTGCTGAATATCTATCAGCAAGGAATGTCTTTGCAAGGATCGCAAAATGAAGGGAAATTACACCGACCTGCCTCTGCAACTTCGGTCCTCTGAGCAGATCTGGAGGTCTCCCTTTGTATAAGCTAACCTGTTCCTTCCAAATAGAGGTTTGCAACACAAAACAAGTGGCCGCCTATTCTTCCTCGAAGGAGGATCTCTTTCCCCACATCCTGCGAACTCCTTTTCCCAGCCTCCAGGAAAAGCGCTTCTTGCAGTTCCTTTCAGAAAATCCTATGGACGGAGAAGCCTGGTAGGCTGCAGTCCGTGGGGTCGCTGAGGGTCGGACGCGACTGAGCCCCTGCACTTTCATTTTCACTTTCATGCATTGGAGAAGGCAATGGCAACCCACTTACTGTTCTTGCCTGGAGAATCCCAGGGACGGGGGAGCCTAGTGGGCTACCGTCTATGGCGTCGCACAGAGTCGAACACGACTGAAGCAACTTAGCAGCAGCAGCAGCAGCAGTTCCTTTCTTAGGGGCAGTTATCCCTGAGATTGGGACCTGGAAAGGCAGAGCCACCTCCACACACACGTCTTTTCTGTCCCCTTTCCTCTGGAGGAGAGCTCTAGTGAGCCTAGGTCTGTCAGGAAAATTCTTGGCTTTGACGGGATCACACCCAGTGTGTGAACCTGCATACCCGACCTAGGGGCCACAGGGCACCTGTTTTGCTCGAGTGGGTCCTGGAGGGGTGCAGCATAGCAAGAGCTTAAAAATCCATCCAATTTGTCTTTTTTTTTTTTACCTCGGAGAGAACGAGTTTGCTCCACCTCCACCCTTTGGCAGTGTGGAGGGAAGAGGGCACCACCCTCTCCCAAAGGGGACATAGGGCCTACCAGGAGAGAAAGGCCCCTTGAGAACCTGAGCCCAGGTAGGCAGCCAGTGGATGTCAAGCACACTCCCGCTGCTTGCTTCTTCATGGGCACTCCCATGATCTGCTAGGAATGTCTTTGCAAGGATCTCAAAGGGAAGGGGAGATACATGGCCCTGTCTCTGGAACTTCAGTCCTCTGAGCAGATCTGGAGGTCTTGAGTTGTATAAGCAAACCTGTTCCTTCCAAATAGAGGCTTGCAAACACACCCCCGGTGGTTGCCTCTTCTTCCCCGAAGAAGTCTTTCTTTCCCCACATGCTGCGAACTCCCTGTCCCAACCTCCAAGAATAGCGCTTCTTGCCATTCCTTTCTTAGAGGCAGTTATCCCTGAGCTTGGGGCCGTAGGGAGTAGCCCCACACTCACAGGGAAAGGCAAAGACTCCTCCATACATCTCCTCTATCCCCTTTGCTCTGGAGGAGAGCTCTAGTGAGCCTAGGTCTTTCAGGAAAATTCTTGGCTTGGACCAGGATCTCTCCCTGTTTGTGAACCTGCATATCCAACCAGGGGCCACAGAGCACCTGTTTCAGTAAAGTGGGCCCTGAAAGGGTGCAGCCTAGCCAGAGCTTGAAAATCCATTCAATTGCCTGTTTTTGTACCTCTGACAGAGCGAGCTTTGGCTCCACCCTTTGGCAGTGAGGAGAAAAGAGGCATGACACCCTCCCCAAGGGACATGGGGCCTATTCGAGAGGAAAGGCCCTTGTGGAGATGAGGCCAGGAAGGCACACAGTCGTGTCAAACACACTCCACTGCTTGCTTCTTCAGGGGCACACCCGCTATCAGCTAGGAATGTCTTTGCAATGATCACAAAGGGAAGGGAGATACAGGGCCCTGCTTCAGGACCTCCGGTGCTCTGAGCAAATCTCGAGGTCTCCCGTTGTTGGTCAAGGTCAAGGTCAAGTTCAAGGTCAAGGTCAATCAAGTTCAAGTTAAGTTCAAGGTCAAGTTGAAGTTCAAGTTCAAGGTCAAGGTCAAGTTCAAGTTCAAGTTGAAGTTCAAGGTCAAGTTCAAGTTCAAGTTCAGGTCAAGTCAAGTTCAAGTTCAAGTTCAAGTCAAGTTCAAAGTCAAGTTTCAAGTTCAAGTTCAAGTTAGTTCAAGTTCAAAGTTCAAGTTCAAGTTCAAGGTCAAGGTCAAGGCCAATTTCAAGTTCAAAGTCAAGGTCAAGGTCAAGGTCAAGGTCAAGGTCAAGTTCAAGTTCAAGGGCAGGGCAAGGCAAGCCCAAGACCAAGGCAAGGCAAGGGCACCGCCAAGGGCAAGGCCAAGGCCCAGGCCAAGGCAAAGGCCAAGGCCACCAAAGCGAAGCCCAAAACTCCGTAACGCCTGACAAAAGGCAGAAGCCACTAGGCCCCTGTGCAGAGGAAGCCACTGAAGGCAGCAAGGCCACAGAGCTCCCCGACTCCCATTCCCACAGGAAGATGTGAGGATAAAGGGCCTCATCCCAGCACAGCACCCGCTCCCACCACCCCGCAACCCCGGCCCCCCCCCTGCAGACGCACCCTGAAACAACACTGCCTTCCCAGAAAAAAGAGAACGGAGAAGCCATGTGTGTGCCAAAGGAGCAAGATGAACGAACGATGCCACGCCCTCCAACTTTGGGCACACCTGACGCCTTGGAACCCCGGGCCTGGCCGATGGGTCCCCGCCGTTCTCGGGTGGGAGGGGGGTCAACACATTGGCCGAGAGCCCTTGCCCAGGCCACCCGCAAATCCCCTGAGATGTGATCCGACCACAGGGACCGAGGGCAAACGTACCGCTTGAGGTGCTGAGGAGCCAGACGAAGCCATGGTGGGAGAGGCACACGGCACGCTGCAGACTGCTGCCGAGTGGGCGGGGACCCAGCAGCTTAGGACTCTGGAGAA
>NW_017217045.1:0-12805 GCF_001704415.2 Capra hircus | reverse complement strand
TCCAAAGGTCCTTCACCCTTGCTGCAAGTCAAGAAGTTCTCCGACATACCCATATCCACTCGAGAGGAAGGACGAGGTTCCGCCCATATCCAGCGGAGCCCCGTTTCCGCCTCGTAGCTCGAGAAGAGGGATCCTTTCCCTGCGTGGTCGGGAAAGAATTCCCGGCCTTCCCGTCGCATCTCAAGAGAGGCGCTCTCCACAGGAAAGACGAGAGGAACTCCAGGGCCTTGCCAGCATTCCAAGAGTACCCCAGATGTCTAAGTCCATTCCAGAAGAAACTGTTTTCCCTGCACTGCCTCGACGTTCACGCCGAGGATCGACTCACACCACCGTGGCACGTGGGACAGCCCTGTTGGAAAGCCTCGTGGAAAGCCTCAATGGAAAGCGACAGATCCCTTGATCCACACGTCGGCAAGCGTGACACTGCTGCTGCAGGTCGTGAGGAAATGGCAGGTGCATGCCCCCCCACACGAGATGAGTACTGACTCCTGGTGAGACTCCAGAAGTACGGAAAGATTCATGTCAGCACTGGAGAGGCATCCTCAGCGTCTGGCCCCGACTCCACACAAGGTCTTAGGCACCGGCATCGATGCGAGAGGAATCCCTAAAGGCCCCCTGGTAACTCGCATGGGGACTGGCCTTTCCTGAGGCCACCAGAGCGGGTCCCTGAAGACCCGTCGTAACTCGAGAGCACCTGCCGCAACTGGGTAAAATCCAGGAGGTTCTCCCCTCCAGGCGGGATGAGGCCCATTTCCTCTGAGGTGTCTGGAGGCTCATCACACCTAACCTCTGCGAAATTAAAAAGGGTCCTTGCTGCAACTCAAGAAGTTCCCCGACATACCCGTCTCCACACGAGAGGAAGCACGAGGGTCCCGCCCACATTCAGAGGAACCCCGTTTCCGAGATGAAGGATCCTATCCTGCTTAGTCAGGAAAGATTTTCGGCGTTCCATGGCATCTCAAGAGCAAGGGTTCTCAATAGGAAAGCAAGAGGAACTCCAGGGTCGTGCACCATTTCAAGAGTCCCCCAGATGTCTCAGTCCATTTCAGAGGAACCCGTTTTCCCAGCACTGCCTTCGAATTTCACGCCGAGGATCCACTCACACCATGGTGGCATGTGGGACAGCCCTGTGAGAAAGCCTCGAGGGAAAGCCACAGATCCCTTGATCCCCGGACGGGAAGCGTGACACATCTGCTACACTGTCCTGAGCGTCACGGTCGTATGTCGAGCAGTACCTGCCGCCAAACTCGAGAAAATCCAGGAGGTTCTCCTGCTCCAGGTCGAGATGAGGCCCATTTTCTCTGCGGCGTCTCGAGAGTAATCACAACCTAAACTCTGGAACTTCCAAAGTGTCCTAAACACCCTTGCTAAAACTCAAGAAAGTTCCCCGACATACCCGTCTCCACTCCAGAGGAAGCACGAGGGTCCGGCAACCAGCCAGAGGAGCTCCGCTTCCTCCTCCAAGCTCGAGATGAGGGATCCTTTCCCTGCTTCCTCGGGAAAGAATTCCCGACGTTTCGACGCATCTCAAGAGGAGGCTCACTGCACAGGAAAGGCGAGAGGAACTCATGGGTCGTGCCACCATTCCAAGAGTCCCCCAGATGTCTCAGTCCATTCCAGAGGATCCTGTTTTCCCTGCACTGCCTTCGACTTTCACGCTGAGGATCGACTCACACCTGGTGGCACGTGTGACAACCCTGTGGGAAAGCCTCGTGGGAAAGCCTCGAGGGAAAGCCACAGATCCCTTAATCCACGCGACGGGAAGCGTGACACTGCTGCTACAGCACGGGAGGAAAGCGCACGTGCATGCCCCTACTCGAGACGAGCAACTGACTCCCCTGGGGAGACTCCAGAAATACCCCAAGATGCATGTCAGCCCTGGAGAGGAATCCTCAGGTTCCGGCCCCGACTCCACACAAGGTCTTAGGCCCTGGCATCGACGGGAGAGGAATAGCGACAGGACCTCTAGCAACTCACATGGGGACTGGCCTTTCCTGAGGTAACCAGAGCGGGTCCATGAGGTCCCCGTCGTAAGTCGAGAGCACCTGGCGCAACTCGGTAAAATCCAGGAGGTTCTCCCTGCAGGTGAGATGAGGCCCGTTTCCACTGATGTGTCTCGAGGCTAATCACACGTGAACTCTGGAACTTCTAAAGAGTCTTTCACAGTCATGCTGCAACTCAAGAAGTTCCCCGACATACCCGTCTCCACTCAAGAGGAAGCACGAGGGTCCCGGCCCACATCCAGAGGAGCTCCGTTTCCGGCTCGTAGCTCGAGATGAGGGAACCTTTCCCTACTTGGTCGGGAAAGAATTCCCGGCATTCCCATCGCATCTCAAGAGGAGGCGCTCTCCAAAGAAAGGGGAGAGGAACTGCAGGGTCGTGCCACCATTCCCAGAGTCCCCCGGATGTCTCATTCCATTCTAGGGAAACCTGTTTTCCCCTTCACTGCCTCGACATTCAAGCCGAGGATCGACTCACACCACGGTGGCACGTGGCACAGCCCTGTGGGAAGGCCTCGTGGGAAAGCCTCGTGGGAAAGCCTCGAGGGAAAGACACAGATCCCTTGATCCACGCGAAGGGAAGCGTGACACTGCTGCTTCAGCTCGGGAGGAAATCGCACGTGCATGCCCCCACTCGAGACGAGGACTGCCTCCACTAGGGGAGACTCCATTAGTACCCCAAGATCCATGTCAGCACTGGAGAGGAATCCTCAGGTTCCGGCACTGACTCCACACAAGATCTTAGGCCCGGGCATCGACGGGAGAGGAATCCCGAGAGGCCCCCGAGCAACACTCATGGGGACTGGCCTTTCCTGAGGCCACAAGAGCGGGTCCCTGAGGTCCCCGTCGTAAGTCGAGAGCACCTGCCCCAACTCGAGAAAATCCAGGAGGTTCTCCCCTCCAGGCAAGATGAGGCCCATTTCCGCTGAGGCGTGTTGAGGCTAATCACACCTAACCTCTGGGACTTCCAAAGGGTCCTTCACACAGTTGCTGCAACTCAAGAAGTTCTCCGACATACCCGTCTGCACTCGAGAGGAAGCACGAGAGTCCCACCCACATCCAGAGGAGCCCCATTTCTGCCTCTTAGCTCCAGAGGTGGGATCCTTTCCGTGCGTTGTCTGGAAAGAATTCACCGAGTTCCCGTCGCAATTCAAGAGGAGGCGCTCTCCACAGGAAAGGTGAGAGGAACTCCAGTGTCGTGCCACCATTCGCAGAGTCGCCCAGATGTCTCAGTCCATTCCAGGGAAACCTGTTTCCCTGCACTGCCTACGACTTTCAAGCCGAGGATCGACTCACACCACGGTGGCACGTGGGACAGCCCTGTGGGAAAGCTTCTTGGGAAAGCCTCGTGTGAAAGCCTCGAGGGAAAGCCACAGATCCCTTGATCCACGTGAAGGAAATCGTGACATTGCTGCTACAGCTCGGGAGGAAAGCCCACATGCATGCCTCCCCTCGAGACGAGGACTGACTCCTCCGGGGAGACCTCAGAAATACCCCAAGATCCATGTCAGCACCGGAGAGGAATCCTCAGGTTCTGGCACCGACTCCACACAAGGTCTTAGGCCCCGGCATAGACGGGAGAGGAATCCCGAGAGGCCCTCGAGCAACTCGCATGGGGCCTGGCCTTTCCTGAGGGCACCAGAGCGGGTCCCTGAGGTCCCCGTCGTAAGTCGAGGGCACCTGCCGCAACTCGAGAAAATCCAGGAGGTTCGCCCCTCCAGGCGAGATGAGGCCCATTTCCACTGAGGCGTCTCAGGGTAATCAGACCTAACCTTTGCAACTTCCAAAGGGTCCTTCACAACCTTGCTGCAACTCAAGAAGTTGCCCGACATACCCGTCTCCACTCGAGAGGAAGCACGAGAGTCCCGCCCACATCCAGAGGAGCCCCGTTTCCGCCTCCTAGCTCGAGAGGAGGGATCCTTTTACCTGCGTGGTCGGAAAAGAATTCCTGCCGTTTCCCGTCGCATCTCAAGAGGAGGTACTCTCCACAGGAAAGGTGAGAGGAACTTCAGGGTCGTGACACCATTCCCAGAGTCCCCCAGATGTCTCAGTCCATTCCAGGGAAACCTGTTTTCCCTGCACTGCCTCGACTTTCAAGCCGAGGATCGACTCACACCACGGTGTCACTTGGGACAGCCCTGTGGGAAAGCCTGATGGGAAAGCCTCGTGGGTAAGCCTCGAGGGAAAGACACAGATCCCTTGATCCACGCGAAGGGAAGCGTGACACTGCTGCTACAGCTCGGGAGGAAAGCGCACGTGCATGCCCCCACTCGAAATGAGGACTGACTTCCCTGGGAAGACTCCAGAAGTACCCCAAGATCCATGTCGGCAATGGAGAGGAATCCTCAGGTTCGGGCACTGACTCCACACAAGGTCTTAGGACCCAGCATCGTCGGGAGTGGAATCCCGAGAGGCCCGGGAGCAACTCGCATGGGGACTGGCCTTTCCTGAGGCCACCAGAGCGGGACTCTGAGGTCCCCTTTGTAAGTCGAGAGCACCTGCCGCAACTCGAGAAAATCCAGGAGGTTCTCCCCTGCAGGCGAGATGAGGCGCATTTGTGCTGAGGCGTCTCGAGGCTAATCACATCTAACATCTGGAACTTCCAAAGGCGTCCTTCACACCCTTGCTGCAACTCAAGAATTTCCCCGACATACCCGTCTCCACTCGAGAGGAAGCACGAGAGTCCCGCCCACATCCAGAGGAGCCCTGTTTCCGCCTCCTAGCTCGAGAGGAGGGATCCTTTCCCTGCGAGGTCGGGAAAGAATTCCCGGCGTTCCCGTCGCATATCAAGAGGAGGCGCTCTCCACAGGAAAGGCGAGAGGAACTCCAGGGTCGTGCCACCATTCCCAGAGTCCCCCAGATGTCTCAGTCCATTCCAGGGAAACCTGTTTTCCCTGCACTGCCTCGACTTTCAAGCCGAGGATCGACTCACACCACGGTGGCACGTGGGACAGCCCTGTGGGAAAGCCTCGTGGGAAAGCCTCGAGGGGAAGGCACAGATCCCTTGATCCACGCGAAGGGAAGCACGACACTGCAGCTGCAGCTCGGGGGAAAGCGCAGGTGCATGCCCCCACACGAGATGAGGCCTGACTCCCCTGGGGAGACTCCGGAAGTACCCCAAGATCCATGTCAGCACTGGAGAGGAATCCTCAGGTTCCGGCACCGACTCCACACAAGGCCTTAGGCCCCGGCATCGATGGGAGAGGAATCCCGAGACCCCAGGAGCAACTCGGATGGGGACTGGCCTTTCCTGAGGCCACCAGAGAGGGTCAGTGAGGTCCCCGTCGTAAATCGAGAGCAACGGCCGCAACCCAAGAAAATCCAGGAGGTTCTCCCTTCCAGGCGAGATGAGGAACATTTCACCTTAGGCGTCTCGGGGCTAATCACATCTAACATCTGGAACTTCCAAAGGGTCCTTCACACCCTTGCTGCAACTCAAGAATTTCCCCGACATACCCGTCTCCACTCGAGAGGAAGCACGAGAGTCCCGCCCACATCCATAGGAGCCCCGTTTCCGCCTCCAAGCTGGAGAGGAGGGATCCTTTCTCTGCCTGGTCGGGAAAGAATTCCCGGCGTTCCCGTCGCATCTCAAGAGGAGGCGCTCTCCACAGGAAAGGCGAGAGGAACTCCAGGGTCGTGCCACCATTCCCAGAGTCCCCCAGATGTCTCAGTCCATTCCAGTGGAAACCTGTTTTCCCTGCACTGCCTCGACGTTCAAGCCGAGGATCGACTCACACCACGGTGGCACGTGGGACAGCCCTGTGGGAAAGCCTCGTGGGAAAGCCTTGTCGGAAAGCCTCGAGGGAAAGCCACAGATCCCTTGATCCACGCGAAGGGAAGCGCGACACTGCTGCTACAGCTCGGGAGAAAAGCGCACGTGCATGCCCCCACTCGAGACGAGGACTGACTCCACTGGGGAGACTCCAGAAGTACCCCAAGATCCATGTCAGCACTGGAGAGGAATCCTCAGGTTCCGGCACCGACTCCACACAAGGTCTTAGGCCCCGCATCGACGGGAGAGGAATCCCGAGACTCCCCCGAGCAACTCCCATGGGGACTGGCCTTTCCTGAGGCCACCAGAGCGGGTCCCTGAGGTCCCCGTCGTAAGTCGAGAGCACCTGCCGCAACTTGAGAAAATCCAGGAGGTTCTCCCCTCCAGGCGAGATGAGGCCCATTTCCGCTGAGGCGTCTCGAGGCTAATCACATCTAACATCTGGAACTTCCAAAGGGTCCTTCACAACCTTGCTGCAACTCAAATAGTTCCCCGACATGCCCGTCTCCACTCGAGAGGAAGCACGAGAGTCCCGCCCACATCCTGAGGCAGCCCCGTTTCCGCCTCCTAGCTCGAGAGGAGGGATCCTTTCCCTGCGTGGTCGGGAAAGAATTCCCGGCGTTTCCGTCGCATCTCAAGAGGAGGCGCTCTCCACAGGAAAGGCGAGAGGAACTCCAGGGTCGTGCCACCATTCCCAGAGTCCCCCAGATGTCTCAGTCCATTCCAGGGAAACCTGTTTTCCCTGCACTGCCTCGACTTTCAAGCCGAGGATCGACTCACACCACGGTGGCACGTGGGACAGCCCTGTGGGAAAGCCTCGTGGGAAAGCCTCGTGGGAAAGCCTCGAGGGAAAGCCACACATCCCTTGATCCACGCGAAGGGAAGGGCAACACTTCTGCTACAACACGGGAGGAAAGTGCACGTGTATGTCCCTACTCGCGACGAGGACTGACGCCCCTGGCGAGACTCCAGAAGTAGCCCCAAATCAATGTCAGCACTGGAGAGGAATCCTCAGGTTTCGGCACTGACTCCACACAAGGTCTTAGGCCCCAGCATCGAAGGGAGAGGAATCCCGAGAGGTCCCCGAGGAACTCGCATGGGGACTGTCCTTTCCTGAGGCCACCAGAGCGGGTCCCTGAAGTCCCCGTCGTAAGTCAAGAGCACCTGTCCCAACTCGAGAAAATACAGGAGGTTCTCCCCGCCAGGCGAGATGAGGCCATTTCCGCTGAGGCGTCTCGAGGCTAAGCACACCTAACCTCTGGAACTCCCAAAGGGTCCTTCACACTTTTACTGCAACTTAAGAAGTTCCCCGACATACCCGGCTCCACTCGAGAGGAAGCACGAGAGTCCCGCCCACATCCAGAGGAGCCCCGTTTATATCTCATAGCTCGAGAGGAGGGTATACATTTCCCTGCGTGTTCGGGAAAGAATTCCCGGCTTTCCCGTCGCATGTCAAGAGGAGGCGCTCTCCACAGGAAAGGCGAGAGGAACTCCAGGGTCGGGCCACCATTCCCACAGTCCCCCAGATGTCTCAGTCTATTCCAGGGAAACCTGTTTTCCCTGCACTGCCTCGACTTTCAAGCCGAGGATCGACTCACACCACGGTGGTCACGTAGGGAAAGCCCTGTGGGAAAGCCTCGTTGGGAAAGCCTCGTGGGTAAGCCTCGAGGGAAAGCCACTGATCCCTTGATCCACGCGAAAAGGAAGCGTGACACTGCTGCTACAGCTCGGGAGGAAAGCGCACGTGCATGCCCCCACTCGAGACGAGGACTGATCTTCCCTGGGGAGACTCCAGAAGTACCCCAAGATCCATGTCAGCACTGGAGAGGAATCCTCAGGTTCTGGCACCTGACTTCCACACAAGGTCTTAGGCCCCGGCATCGATGGGAGAGGAATCCCGAGAGGCCCCGAGCAACTCGCATGGGGACTGGTCCTTTCCTGAGGCCACCAGAGCGGGTCCCTGAGGTCCCCGTCGTAAGTCGAGAGCACCTGTCCGCAACTCGAGAAAATCCAGGAGGTTCTCCCCTGCCAGGCGAGATGAGGCCATTTCCGCTGAGGCGTCTCGAGGCTAATGCACACCTAACCTCTGGAACTTCCCAAAGGGTCCTTCACACCTTTAGCTGCAACTCAAGAAGTTCCCCGACATACCCGGCTCCACTCGAGAGGAAGCACGAGAGTCCCGCCCACATCCAGAGGAGCCCCGTTTCAGTCTCATAGCTCGAGAGGAGGGTATCCTTTCCCTGCGTGTTCGGGAAAGAATTCCCGGCGTTTCCCGTCGCATGTCAAGAGGAGGCGCTCTCCACAGGAAAGGCGAGAGGAACTCCAGGGTCGTGGCCACCATTCCCACAGTCCCCCAGATGTCTCAGTCCTATTCCAGGGAAACCTGTTTTCCCTGCACTGCCTCGACTTTCAAGCCGAGGATCGACTCACACCACGGTGGCACGTGGGACAGCCCTGTGGGAAAGCCTCGTGCGAAAGCCTCGATGGGAAAGCCTCGAGCGAAAGTCACAGATCCCTTGATCCACGCGAAGGGAAGCGTGACACTGCTGCTACAGCTCGGGAGGAAAGCGCACGTGCATGCCCCCACTACGAGACGAGGACTGACTTCCCTGGGGAGACTCCAGAAGTACCCCAAGATCCATGTCAGGCACTGGAGAGGAATCCTCAGGTTCCGGCACTGACTCCACACAAGGTCTTAGGACCCAGCATCGACGGGAGTGGAATCCCGAGAAGCACGCGAGCAACTCGCATGGGGACTGGCCTTTCCTGAGGCCACCAGATTGGGACTCTTAGGTCCCCGTCGTAAGTCGAGAGCACCTGCCGCAACTCGAGAAAATCCAGGAGGTTCTCCCCTCCAGGCGAGATGAGGCCCATTTCCACTGAGGCGTCTCGAGGGCTAATCAGACCTAACCTCTGGCAACTTCCAAAGGGTCCTTCACAACCTTGCTGCAACTCAAGAAGTTGCCCGACATACCCGTCTCCACTCGAGAGGAAGCACGAGAGTCCCGCCCACATCCAGAGGAGCCCCGTTTCGATCTCCTAGCTCGAGAGGAGGGATCCTTTCCGGCGTGGTCGGGAAAGAATTCCCAGTGTTCCGTCGCATCTCAAGAGGAGGCGCTCTCCACAGGAATGGCCAGAGGAACTCCAGGATCGTGCCACCATTCCCAGAGTCCCCCAGATGTCTCAGTCCATTCCAGGGAAACCTGTTTTCCCTGCACTGACGCGACTTTCAGCCGAGGATCGACTCACACCACGGTGGCACGTGGGACAGCCCTGTGGGAAAGCCTCGTGGGAAAGCCTCGAGGGGAAAGCCACAGATTCCTTAATCCACGTGAATGGAAGCATGACACTGCTGGAACAGCTCGGGAGGAAAGCGCACGTGCATGCCCCCACTCGAGATGAGGACTGTCTTCCCTGGGGAGACTCCAGAAGTACCCCAAGATCCATGTCAGCAATAGTGAGGAATCCTCAGCTTCCGGCACTTTCTACACACAAGGTCTTAGGACGCAGCATCAACGGGAGAGGAATCCCGAGAGGCCCCCGAGCAACTCGCATGGGGACTGGCCTTTCCTGTGGCCACCACAGCGGGTCCCTGAGGTCCCCGTCGTAAGTCGCGAGCACCTATTGCAACTCGAGAAAATTCAGGAGGTTCTCCCCTCCAGCCGAGATGAGGCCCATTTCCGCTGACGTGTCTCGAGGCTAATCACACCTAACCTCTGGAACTTCCAAAGGGTCCTTCACACCCTTGCTGCAACTCAAATAGTTCCCTGACATACCCGGCTCCACTCGAGAGGAAGCATGAGAGTCCCGCCCACATGCAGAGGAGCCCCGTTTCCGTCTCCTAGCTCGAGAGGAGGGATCCTTTCCCTGCGTGGTCGGGAAAGAATTCCCGGCGTTCCCGTCGCATCTCAAGAGGAGGCGCTCTCCACAGGAAAGTCAAGAGGAACTCCAGGGTCGTGCCACCATTCCCAGAGTCCCCCAGATATCTCAGTCCATTCCAGGGAAACCTGTTTCCCCTGCACTGCCTCGACTTTCAAGCCGAGGATCGACTCACAGCACGGTGGCACGTGGGACAGCCCTGTGGGAAAGCCTCGTGGGAAAGCCTCTTGGGAAAGCCTCGAGGGAAAGCCACAGATCCCTTGATCCACGCGAAGGGAAGCGGGACACTGCTGCTACAGCTCGGGAGGAAAGCGCACGTGCATGCCCCCACTCGAGACGAGGACTGACTTCCCTGGGAAGACTCCAGAAGTACCCCAAGATCCATGTCGGCAATGGAGAGGAATCCTCACTTTCGGGCACTGACTCCACACAAGGTCTTAGGACCCAGCATCGACGGGAGTGGAATCCCGAGAGGCCCGGGAGCAAATCGCATGGGGATCTGGCCTTTCCTGAGGCCACCAGAGCCGACTCTGAGGTCCCCGTCGTAAGTCGAGAGCACCTGCCGCAACTCGAGAAAATCCAGGAGGTTCTCCCCTGCAGGCGAGATGAGGCGCATTTGTGCTGAGGCGTCTCGAGGCTAATCACATCTAACATCTGGAACTTCCAAAGGGTCCTTCACACCCTTGCTGCAACTCAAATAGTTCCCCGACATACCCGGCTCCTCTCGAGAGGAAGCACGAGAGTCCCGCCCACATCCAGAGGAGCCCCGTTTCCGCCTCCTAGCTCGAGAGGAGGGATCCTTTCCCTGCGTGTTCGGGAAAGAATTCCCGGCGTTCCCGTCGCATATCAAGAGGAGGCGCTCTCCACAGGAAAGGCAAGAGGAACTCCAGGGTCGTGCCACCATTCCCAGAGTCCCCCAGATATCTCAGTCCATTCCAGGGAAACCTGTTTTCCCTGCACTGCCTCGACTTTCAAGCCGAGGATCGACTCACACCACGGTGGCACGTGGGACAGCCCTGTGGGAAAGCCTCGTGGGAAAGCCTCGAGGGGAAGGCACAGATCCCTTGATCCACGCGAAGGGAAGCACGACACTGCAGCTGCAGCTCGGGGGGAAAGCGCAGGTGCATGCCCCCACACGAGATGAGGCCTGACTCCCCTGGGGAGACTCCGGAAGTACCCCAAGATCCATGTCAGCACTGGAGAGGAATCCTCAGGTTCCGGCACCGACTCCACACAAGGCCTTAGGCCCCGGCATCGATGGGAGAGGAATCCCGAGACCCCCAGGAGCAACTCGGATGGGGACTGGCCTTTCCTGAGGCCACCAGAGAGGGTCAGTGAGGTCCCCGTCGTAAATCGAGAGCAACGGCCGCAACCCAAGAAAATCCAGGAGGTTCTCCCTTCCAGGCGAGATGAGGAACATTTCACCTTAGGCGTCTCGGGGCTAATCACATCTAACATCTGGAACTTCCAAAGGGTCCTTCACACCCTTGCTGCAACTCAAGAAGTTCCCCGACATACCCGTCTCCACTCGAGAGGAAGCACGAGAGTCCCGCCCACATCCATAGGAGCCCCGTTTCCGCCTCCAAGCTGGAGAGGAGGGATCCTTTCTCTGCCTGGTCGGGAAAGAATTCCCGGCGTTCCCGTCGCATCTCAAGAGGAGGCGCTCTCCACAGGAAAGGCGAGAGGAACTCCAGGGTCGTGCCACCATTCCCAGAGTCCCCCAGATGTCTCAGTCCATTCCAGTGAAACCTGTTTTCCCTGCACTGCCTCGACGTTCAAGCCGAGGATCGACTCACACCACGGTGGCACGTGGGACAGCCCTGTGGGAAAGCCTCGTGGGAAAGCCTTGTCGGAAAGCCTCGAGGGAAAGCCACAGATCCCTTGATCCACAGCGAAGGGAAGCGCGAAACTGCTGCTACAGCTCGGGAGAAAAGCGCACGTGCATGCCCCCACTCGAGACGAGGACTGACTCCACTGGGGAGACTCCAGAAGTACCCCAAGATCCATGTCAGCACTGGAGAGGAATCCTAGGTTCCGGCACCGACTCCACACAAGGTCTTAGGCCCCGCATCGACGGGAGAGGAATCCCGAGACTCCCCCGAGCAACTCCCATGGGGACTGGCCTTTCCTGAGGCCACCAGAGCGGGTCCCTGAGGTCCCCGTCGTAAGTCGAGAGCACCTGCCGCAACTTGAGAAAATCCAGGAGGTTCTCACCTCCAGGCGAGATGAGGCCCATTTCCGCTGAGGGCGTCTCGAGGCTAATCACATCTAACATCTGGAACTTCCAAAGGGTCCTTCACAACCTTGCTGCAACTCAAATAGTTCCCCGACATGCCCGTCTCCACTCGAGAGGAAGCACGAGAGTCCCGCCCACATCCTGAGGAGCCCCGTTTCCGCCTCCTAGCTCGAGAGGAGGGATCCTTTCCCTGCGTGGTCGGGAAAGAATTCCCGGCGTTTCCGGTCGCATCTCAAGAGGAGGCGCTCTCCACAGGAAATAGGAGAGGAACTCCAGGGTCGTGCCACCATTCCCAGAGTCCCCCAGATTCTCAGTCCATTCCAGGGAAACCTGTTTTCCCTGCACTGCCTCAACGTTCAAGCCGAGGACCGACTCACACCACGGTGGCACGTGGGACAGCCCTGTGGGAAAGCCTCGTGGGAAAGCTCGGGGAAAGCCTCGAGGAAAGCACACATCCCTTGATCCACGCGAAGGGAAGGGCAACACTTCTGCTACAACACGGGAGGAAAGTGCACGTGTATGCCCTACTCGCGACGAGGACTGACGCCCCTGGCGAGACTCCAGAAGTAGCCCAAATCAATGTCAGCACTGGAGAGAAATCCTCAGGTTTCGTCACTGACTCCACACAAGTCTTAGGCCCAGCATCGAAGGGAGAGGAATCCCGAGAGGTCCCCGAGGAACTCGCATGGGGACTGTCCTTTCCTGAGGCCACCAGAGCGGGTACCTGAAGTCCCCGTCGTAAGTCAAGAGCACCTGTCCCAACTCGAGCGAAATACAGGAGGTTCTCCCCGCCAGCAGGCGAAGATGAGGCCATTTTCCGCGGATCCGCTGAGCGTCTCGAAGGCTGGAAGGCCAAGCGAGACTAACTCTGGACCCCAAGGGTCCTTCCACTGTTTTACTGGCAACGTTACAGAGTTC
>NW_017217044.1:0-12805 GCF_001704415.2 Capra hircus | reverse complement strand
CCCTTGCTGCAACTCAAGAAGTTCCCCGACATACCCGTCTCCACTCAAGAGGAACCCGAAGGGGTCCCGCCATATCCAGAGTGGCCCCGTTTCCGCCTGCTAGCTCGAGAGGAGGCATCCTTTCCCTGCGTGGTCGGGAAAGAATTCCTAGCGTTCCCGTCTCATCTCAAGAGTAGGCGCTCTCCACAGGAAAGGCGAGAGGAACTCCAGTATCAGGCCCCATTCCCAGAGTCCCCCAGATGTTTCAGTCCATTCCAGGGAAACCTGTTTTCCCTGCACTGCGTCGACTTTCAAGCGAGGATCGACTCACACGCGATGGCACGTTGGACAGCCCTGTGGGAAAGCCTCGTGGAAAGCCTCGTGGGAAAGCCTCGAGGGAAAGCACAGATCCCTTGATCCACGCGAAGGAAGCGCGACACTGCTGCTACAGCTCAGGAGGAAAGCGCACGTGCATGCCCCCACTCGAGACGAGGACTGACTCCCCTGGGAGACTCCAGAAGTACCCAATATCCATGTCTGCACTGGAGAGGAATCCTCAGGTTCCGGCACGACTCCACAAGGTCTTAGGCCCCAGCATCGACGGGAGAGGAATCCCGAGAGGCCCCCATGCAACTAGCATGGGACTGGCCTTTTTGAGGCCACCAGAGAGGGTCCCTGAGGTCCCCATCGTAAGACGAGAGCACCTGCGCAACTCGAGAAAATCCAGGAGGTTCTCCCCTCCAGGCGAGATGAGGCCCATTTCCGCTGAGCGTCTTGAGGCTATTCACACCTAACCTCTGGAACTTCCAAAGGGTCCTTCACACCCTTGCTGCAACTCAAGAAGTTCCCCGACATACCCGTCTCCACTCAAGAGGAACACGAGAGTCCCGCGCACTTCCAGAGTGGCCCCGTTTCCGCCTGCTAGCTCGAGAGGAGGGATCCTTTCCCTGTGTGGTCGGGAAAGAATTCCTAGCGTTCCCGTCGCATCTCAAGAGGTAGGCGCTCTCCACAGGAAAGGCGAGAGGAACTCCAGTATCAGGCCCCATTCCCAGAGTCCCCCAGATTCTCAGTCCATTCCAGGGAAACCTGTTTTCCCTGCACTGCTGTCGACTTTCAAGCCGAGGATCGACTCACACCACAGTGCACGTGGGAAAGCCCTGTGGGAAAGCCTCGTGGGAAAGCCTTGTGGGAAAGCCTCGAGGGAAAGCCACAGATCCCTTTGATCCACGCGAAGGGAAAGCTGACACTGCTGCTACAGCTCAGGAGGAAAGCGCACGTGCATGCCCCCACTCGAGGACGAGGACTGACTCCCCTGGGGAGACTCCAGAAGTACCCCAAGATCCATGTCAGCACTGGAGAGGAAACCTCAGGTTCTGGCACCTTGACTCCACACAAGGTCTTAGGCCCCCGGCAATCGACGGGAGAGGAATCCCGAGAGGCCCCCGAGCAACTAGCATGGGACTGGCCTTTCCTGAGGCCACCAGAGCGGGTCCCTGAGGTCCCCGTCGTAAGTCGAGAGCACCTGCCGCAACTCGAGAAAATCCAGGAGGTTCTCCCCTCCAGGCGAGATGAGGCCCATTTCCGCTGAGGCGTCTCCAGGCTAATCACACCTAACCATCTGGAACTTCCAAAGGGTTCTTCACACCCTTGCTGCAACTCAAGAAGTTCCCCGACATACCCGTCTCCACTCGAGAGGAAGCACGAGAGTCCCGCCACATCCAGAGGAGCCCCCGTTTCCGCCTCCTAGCTCGAGAGGAGGGATCCTTTCCCTGCGTGGTCGGGAAAGAATTCCTGGCAGTTCCCGTTCGCATCTCAAGAGGAGGCGCTCTCCACAAGGAAAGGCGAGAGGAACTCCAGGGTCGTGCCATCATTCCCAGAGTCCCCAGATGTCTCAGTCCATTCCAGGGAAACTGTTTTCCCTGCACTGCCTCGACTTTCAAGCCGAGGATCGACTCACACACGGTGGCACGTGGGACAGCCCTGTGGGAAAGCCTCGTGGGAAAGCCTCGAGGGAAAGCTCGAGGGAGCACAGATCCCTTGATCCACTGCGAAGGGAAGCGTGACACTGCTGCTACAGCTCGGAGAGGAAAGCGCACGTGCATGCCCCCCACTCGAGACGAGGACTGACTCCCTGGGGAGACTCCAGAAGTACCCAAGATCCATGTCAGCACTGGAGAGGAATCCTCAGGTTCCGGCACCGACTCCACACAATCTTAGGCCCCGGCATCGACGGGAGAGGAATCCCGAGAGGCCCCAGAGCAACTCGCATGGGGACTGGCCTTTCCTGAGGCCACCAGAGCGGGTCCCTGAGGTCCCCGTCGTAAGTCGAGAGCACCTTGCCGAACTCGAGAAAATCCAGGAGGTTCTCCCCTCCAGGCGAGATGAGGCCCATCTCCGCTTGAGGCGTTCGAGGCTAATCACACCTTAACTCTGGAACTTCCAAAGGGTCCTTCACACCTTGCTGCAACTCCAAGAAGTTCCCCGACATACCCGTCTCCACTCGAGAGGAAGCACGAAGAGTCCCGCCACATCCAGAGGAGCCCCGTTTCCGCTGCCTAGCTCGAGAGGAGGGATCCTTTCCCTGCGTGGTCAGGGAAAGAATTCCGGCGTTCCCGGTCGCATCTCAAGAGGAGGCGCTCTCCACAGGAAAGGCGAGAGGAACTCCAGGGTCGTGCCACCATTCCCAGAGTCCCCCAGATGTCTCAGTCCATTCCAGGGAAACCTGTTTTCCCTGCACTGCCTCGACTTTCAAGCCGAGGATCGACTCACACCACGGTGGCACGTGGGACAGCCCTGTGGGAAGCCTCGTGTGGAAAAGCCTCGAGGGAAAGCCACAGATCCCTTGATCCACGCGAAGGGAAGCGCGACACTGCTGCTACAGCTCGGGAGGAAAGCGCACGTGCATGCCCCACTCGAGACGAGGACTGACTCCCTGGGGAGACTCCAGAAGTACCCCAAGATCCATGTCTGCACTGGAGAGGAATCCTCAGGTTCCGGCACTGGACTCCACACAAGGTCTTAGGCCCCGGCATCGACGGGAGAGGAATCCCGAGAGGCCCCGAAGCAACTCGCATGGGGACTGGCCTTTCCTGAGGCCACCAGAGCGGGTCCCTGAGGTCCCCGTCGTAAGACGAGAGCACCTGCCGCAACTCGAGAAAATCCAGGAGGTTCTCCCCTCCAGGCGAGATGAGGCCCATTTCCTGCTGAGGCGTCTCGAGGCTAATTCACACCTAACCTCTGGAACTTCCAAAGGGTTCTTCACACCCTTGCTGCAACTCAAGAAGTTCCCGACATTCCCGTCTCCACTCGAGAGGAAGCACGAGCAGTCCCGCTCACATCCAGAGTGAGCCCCGTTTCCGCCTCTAGCTCGAGAGGAGGGATCCTTTCCCTGCGTGGTCGGTGAAAGAATTCCCTAGGCGTTCCGGTCGCATCTCAAGAGGAGGCGCTCTCTACAGAGAAGGCGAGAGGAACTCCAGGATCAGTGCCACCATTACCAGAGTCCCCAGATGTCTCAGTCCATTCCAGGGAAACCTGTTTTCCCTGCACTGCCTCAGACTTTCAAGCCGAGGATCGACTCACACCACGGTGGCACGTGGGAAGTGCCCTGTCGGAAAGCCTCTCGGGAAAGCCTCGTGGGAAAGCCTCGAGGGAAAGCCACAGATCCCTTGATCCACGGGAAGGGAAGGTGACACTGCTGCTACAGCTCGGGAGGAAAGCGCACGTGCATCGCCCCGAACTCGAGACGAGGACTGACTAGCCTGGGGAGACTCCAGAAGTACCCCAAGATCCATGTCAGCACTGGAGAGGAATCCTCAGGTTCCGGCACCGACTCCACACAAGGTCTTAGGCCCCTGGCATCGACGGGAGAGGAATCCCGCGAGGCCCCCAAGCAACTCGCATGGGGACTGGCCTTTCCTGAGGCCACCAGAGCGGGTCCCTGAGGTCCCCGTCGTAAGTCGAGAGCACCTGCCGGCAACTCGAGAAAATCCAGGAGGTTCTCCCCTCCAGGCGAGATGAGGCCCATTTCCGGCTGAGGCGTCTCGCAGGCTAATCACACCTAACCTCTGGAACTTCCAAGGGGTTCCTTCACACCCTTGCTGCAACTCAAGAAGTTCCCCGACATACCCGTCTCCACTCGAGCAGGAAGCACGAGAGTCCCGCTCCACATCCAGAGGAGCCCCGTTTCCGCCTCCTAGCTCGAGAGGAGGGATCCTTTCCCTGCTGTGGTCGGTGAAAGAATTCCCGGCGTTCCCGTCGCATCTCAAGATGCGGCACTCTCCACAAGTAAGGCAAGAGGAACTCCAGGGTCGTGCCACCATTACCAGAGTCCCCCAGATGTCTCAGTCCATTCCAGGGAAACCTGTTTCCCTGCACTGCCTCGAATTTCAAGCCGAGGTTCGACTCACACCACGGTGGCACGGGACAGTCCTGTTGGAAAGCCTCATGGGAAAACCTCCTGGAAAGCCTCGAGGGAAAGCCACAGATCCCTTGATTCACGCGAAGGAAGCGTGACACTGCTGCTATAGCTCGGTAGGAAAGCGCCCGTGCATGCCCCCACTCGAGACAGGACTGACTCCCCTGGGGGACTGCAGAAGTACCCCCATGTCAGCAGGAGAGTTTCCGGCACCAAATCCACACAAGATCTTAGGCCCCCGGCATCGACGAAGAGGAATCCGGAGAGGCCCCCGAGCAACTCGCATGGGACTGGCCTTTCCTGAGGCCACCACAGCTGGTCCCTGAGTTCCCCGTCGTAGTCGAGAGTATCATGCCGCAACTCGAGAAAATCCAGGAGGTTCTCCCCTCCAGGCGAGCTGAGACCTATTTCCGCTGAGGCATCTCGAGGCTAATCACACCTTACCTCTGGAACTTCCGAAGGGTCCTTCACACCCTTGCTGCAACTCAAGAAGTTCCCCGACATACCCGTCTCCACTCGAGAGGAAGCACGAGAGTCCCGCCCACAACCAGAGGAGCCCCCGTTTCCACCTCCTAGCCAGAGAAGAGGGATCCTTTCCCTGCTGTGGTCGGGAAAGAATTCCCGGCGTTTCCCGTCGCATCTCAAGAGGAGGCGCTCTCCACAGGAAAGGCGAGAGGAAACTCCAGGGTCGTGCCACCATTCCCAGAGTGCCCCATGATGTCTCAGTCCATTCCAGGGAAACCTGTTTTCCCTGCACTGCCTCGACTTTCAAGCCGAGGATCGACTCACACCACGGTGGCACGTGGGAGAGCCTGTGGAAAGCCTCGTGGGAAAGCCTCGTGGGAAAGCCTCGAGGGAAAGACCACAGATCCCTTGATCCTCGCGAAGGGAAGCGTGACACTCCTGCTACAGCTCGGAGGAGAGCCCACGTGCATGCCCCCACTCGAGACGAGGACTGACTCCCCTGGGGAGACTCCAGAAGTACCCAAAGATCCATGTCAGCACTGGAGAGGAATGCTCAGGTTCCGGCACTGACTCCACACAAGGATCTTAGGCCCCAGCATCGACGGGAGAGGAAACCCGAGAGGCCCCCGTGTGGAGCAACTCGCAAGGGGACTGGCCTTTCCTGAGGCCACCAGAGCGGGTCCCTGAGGTCCCCCGTCGTAAGTCGAGAGCACCTGCCGCAACTCGAGAAAATCCAGGAGGTTCTCCCTGTCCAGGCGAGATGAGGCCCATTTCCACTGAGTCGTCTCGAGGCTAATCACTATCTAACATCTGGAACTTCCAAAGGGTCCTTCACACCCTTGCTGCAGACTCAAGAAGTTGCCCCGACATACCCGTCTCCACTCGAGAGGAAGCACGAGAGTTCCGCCCACATCCAGAGGAGCCCCCGTTTCCGCCTCCTAGCTCGAGAGGAGGGATCCTTTCCCTGTCGTGTTCGGGAAAGAATTCCCGGCGTTCCCGTCGCATCTCAAGAGGAGGCGCTCTCCACAGGAAAGGCGAGAGGAACTCCAGGGTCGTGCCACCATTCCCAGAGTCCCCAGATGTCTCCAGTCCATTCCAGGGAACCTGTTTTCCCTGCACTGCCTCGACTTTCAAGCCGAGGATCGACTCACACCACGGTGGCACGTGGGACAGCCCTGTGGGAAAGCCTCGTGGGAAAGCCTCCGTGGGAAAGCCTCGAGGGAAAGCCACAGATCCCTTGATCCACGCGAAGGGAAGCGTGACACTGCTGCTACATCTCGGGAGGAAAGCGCACGTGCATGCCCCCTACTCGAGACGAGGACTGACTCCCTGGGGAGACTCCAGAAGTACCCAAAGATCCATGTCAGCACTGGAGAGGAATGCCTCAGGTTCCGGCACTGACTCCACACAAGGATCTTAGGCCCCAGCATCTACGGGAGAGGAAATCCCGAGAGACCCCGGTGGCCCCGAGCAACTCGCAAGGGGACTGGCCTTTCCTGAGGCCACCAGAGCGGGTCCCTGAGGTCCCCGTCGTAAGTCGAGAGCACCTGCCGCAACTCGAGAAAATCCAGGAGGTTCTCCCTTCCAGGCAGATGAGGCCCATTTCCGCTGAGGCGTCTCGAGGCTAATCACACCTAACCTCTGGAACTTCCAAAGGGTCCTTTCACACCCTTGCTGCAACTCAAGAAGTTCCCCGACATACCCGTCTCCACTCGAGAGGAAGCACGAGAGTTCCGCCCACATCAGAGGACCCCGTTTCCGCCTCCTAGCTCGAGAGGAGGGATCCTTTCCCTGCTGTGTTCGGGAAAGAATTCCCCGGCGTTCCCGGTCGCATCTCAAGAGGAGGCCTCTCCACAGGAAAGGCCGAGAGGAACTCCAGGGTCGTGCCACCATTCCCAGAGTACCCCAGATGTCTCCGTCCATTCCAAGGGACACCTGTTTTCCCTAGCACTGCCTCGACTTTCAAGCCGAGGATCGACTCACACACGGTGGGGCACGTGGGACAAGCCTGTGGAAAGCCTCGTGGGAAAGCCTCGTGGGAAAGCCTCGAGGGAAAGCCACAGATCCCTTGATCCACGCGAAGGGAAGCGTGACACTGCTGCTACATGCTCGGGAGGAAAGCGCACGTGCATGCCCCCACTCGAGACGAGGACTGACTCCCCTGGGGAGACTCCAGAAGTACCCAAAGATCCATGTCAGCACTGGAAGTGAATGCTCAGGTTCCGGCACCGACTCCACACAAGGATCTTAGGCCCCGGCATCGACGGGAGAGGAATCCCGAGAGGACCCCGAGCAACTCGCAAGGGGACTGGCCTTTCCTGAGGCCACCAGAGCGGGTCCCTGAGGTCCCCGTCGTAAGTCGAGAGCACCTGCCGCAACTCGAGAATCCAGGAGGTTCTCCCCTCCAGGCCAGATGAGGCCCATTTCCACTGAGGCGTCTCGAGGCTAATCACACCTAACCTCTGGATCTTCCAAAGGGTCTTTCACACCTTGCTGCAACTCAAGAAGTTCCCCGACATACCGACTCCACTCGAGAGGAAGCACGAGAGTCCCGCCCACATCCAGAGGAGCCCCGTTTCCGCCTCCTAGCTCGAGAGGAGGGATCCTTTCCCTGCGTGTTCGGAAGAATTCCCGGCGTTCCGTCGCATCTCAAGTGGAGGCGCTCTCCACAGGAATGGCGAGAGGAACTCCAGGTCGTGCCACATTCCCAGAGTCCCCCAGATGTGTCAGTGCATTCCAGGGAAACCTGTTTTCCCTGCACTGCCTCGACTTTCAGCCAAGGATCGACTCACACGTGGTGGCACGTGGGACAACCTGCGGGAAAGCCTCGTGGGAAAGCCTCCTGGGAAAGCCTCGAGGGGAAGCCCGTGATCCCTTGATCCACGCGAAGGGAAGCGTGACACTGCTGCTACAGCTCGGGAGGAAAGCGCACGTGCATGCCCCCACTCGAGACGAGGACTGACTCCACTGGGGAGACTCCAGAAGTACCCCAAGATCCATGTCAGCACTGGAGAGGAATCCTCAGGTTCTGGCACTGACTCCACACAAGGTTTTAGGCCCCAGCATCTACGGGAGAGGAAACCCGAGAGCCCCCGTGTGGCCCCCGAGCAACTCGCAGGGGACTGGCCTTTCCTGAGGCCACCAGAGCGGGTCCCTGTGGTCCGCGTCGTAAGTCGAGAGCACCTCCCTGCAACGCGAGAAAATCCAGGAGGTTCTCCCTTCCAGGCGAGATGAGGCCCATTTCCGCTGAGGCGTCTCGAGCTAATCACACCAAACCTCTGGAACTTCCAAATGGTCCTTCACACACTTGGCTAAAACTAAAGAATTTCGCCGACATACCCGTCTCCACTCGAGAGGAAGCACGAGAGTCCCGCCCACATCTAGAGGAACCCCGTTTCCGCCTCCTAGCTCGAGAGAGGGATCCTTTCCCTGCATGTTTGGGAAATAATTCCCAGGCGTTCCCGTCGCATCTCAAGAGGGAGGCACTCTCCACAGGAAAGCCGAGCGGAACTCCAGGATCGTGCCACCATTACCCAGAGTCCCCCAGATGTCTCAGTTCATTCCAGGGAAACCTGTTTCCCTACACTGCCTCGACTTTCCAGGACGAGGATCCACTCACACACGGTGGCACGTGGGACAGCCCTGTGGGAAAGCCTCGTGTGAAAGCCTCGTGGGAAAGCCTCGAGGGAAAGCCACAGTTGCTTTGATCAACCCGAAGGGAAGTTTGACACTGCTGCTACAGCTCGAGAGGAAAGCGCACGTGCATGCCCCCCACTCGAGACGACGACTGGACTCCCCTGGGGAGACTCCAGAAGGACCCAAGATCCCCGTCAGCACTGGAGAGGAATCCTCACGTTCTGGCACAAACTCCACACAAGGTCTTAGGGCCACGGCATCGACGGGAGAGGAATCCCGAGAGGCCCCCCGAGCAACTCGCATGGGGACTGGCCTTTCCTGAGGCCACCAGAGCGAGTCCCTGAGGTCCCCGTCGTAACGCGAGAAGCACCTGCACCATCTAGAGAAAATGCAGGAGGTTCTCCCCACCAGGGGAGATGAGGCCCATTTCCTCTGAGGCGTCCCGATGCTAATCACACCTAACCTTCTGGATCTTCCAAAGGTTCCTTCACACCCTTGCTGCAACTCAAGAAGTTCCCCCGACATACCCGTCTCCACTCAAGAGGAAGCACGAGAGTCCCGTCCAATTCCAGAGGAGCCCTTTTTCCGACTCCCAGCTCGAGAAGAGGGATTCTTTCCCTGCGTCGTCGGGAAAGAATTCCCGGGCGGTTCCGTCGCAATCTCAAGAGGAGGTGCTCTCCACAGGAAAGGCGAGAGGAACTCCAGGGTGGTGCCACCATTCGCAGAGTCCCCCAGATGTCTCAGTCCATTCCAGCGGAAACCTGTTTTCCCTGCATTTTCTTTGGCTTTCAAGCCGAGGATCGAACGACTCACACCACGGTGGAACGTGGGACAGCCCTTGGGAAAGCCTCTTGGGAAAGCTCCGTGGGAAAGCCTCGAGGGAAAGCCCCCTGAACCCTTGATCCACGCAAAGGGAATCTCGACACTGCTGCTACAGCTCGGGAGGAAAGCGCACGTGCATGCCCCCACTCGAGACGAGGACTGACTCCCCTGGGGAGACTCCATAAGTACCCCAAGAAGCATGTCAGCACTGAAGAGGAATACTCAGATTCCGGCACCGATGCCACACAAGATCTTAGGCCCCGGCATCGACGGGAGAGGAATCCCGAGAGGCCCCGAGCAACGCGCATGGGGACTGGCCTTTTCTGGAGGCCACCAGAGCGTGTCCCTGAGGTCCCCGACGTGAGTCGAGAGCACCTGTCGGCAAACTCGAGAAATCCAGGAGGTTCTCCCCTCCAGGAGAGATGAGGCCATTTCCACTGAGCGCCTAATCAAATCTAACTTCTGGAACTTCCAAAGGGTCTTTCACACTTTTGCTGCAACTCAAGAAGTTCCCCGACATACCCGTCTCCAGTAGAGAGGAAGCTCCATATTCCCGCCCACATCCAGAGGAGCCCCGTTTCCGCCTCCTAGCTCGAGAGGAGGGATCCTTTCCCTGCGTGGTCGGGAAAGAATTCCGCGTTCCCGACGCATCTCAAGAGGAGGCGCTCTCCACAGGAAAGGCGAGAGGAACTCCAGGGTCGTGCCACCATTCCAGAGTCCCCTGGGTCTCAGTCCATTCCAGGAAACCTGTTTTCCCTGCACTGCCTCGACTTTCAAGCCGAAGATCGACTCACACTCGGTGGCACGTGGGAGCCCTGTGGGAAAGCCTCGGGGGAAAGCCTCGAGGGAAAGACACAGATCCCTTGATCCACGCGAAGGGAAAGCACGACACTGCTGCTACAGCTCGGGAGGAAAGCGCACGTGCATGCCCCCTCTCGAGACGAGGACTGACTCCCTGGGGAGACTCCAGAAGTTCCCAAGATCCATGTTGCACTGGAGAGGAATCCTCAGGTTCCGGCACTGACTCCACACAAGGTCTTAGGCCCCAGCATCGACGGGAGAGGAATCCCGAGAGGTCCCGAGCAACTCGCATGGGGACTGGCCTTTCCTGAGGCCACCAGAGCGGATCCCTGAGGTCCCCCGTCGTAAGTCGGAGCACCTGCCGCATCTCGGAAAATCCAGGAGGTTCTTCCCTCCAGGCGAGATGAGCCATTCCGCTGAGCAGGCATCTCAAAGGCAATACATTACTAAACTCATCTGGAAATCCAAAGTCTCACAACTCATTGCTGCAACTCAAGAAGTTCCCCCCGACATTCTCCCGTTCCACTCGAAGAGAAGCACAGGTGCCGCCACATCATCAGGAGCCCGTTTCAGCCTCTAGGGCTCGAGAAGGCAAGGATCCTTTCAGCGCGTGGCGGGAAAGATTACACATGGCATTTACACTGTACATCTGCCAAAGATGAGGCGCTCTCGACACAGAAAGTGCGCAGAGAACCCAGGTCGATGCCTATTCACAAAGTCCCCAGATGTCTCAGTTCCATTCCAGGGAAACCTGTTTTGTCCTGCACTGCTTCGACTTTCAAGCTCGACGGATGACTTCACACACAACGGTGGCACAGTTGGACATCCCTGTGGAAAGCCTCGTGGAAAGCATCGAGGAAGAACAGATCCTTGATCCAGGCGTGAAGGAAGGCGTACACTGGCTCTACAGCTCGAGAGGAAAGCGCAAGTGGCATAGTCGCCATCTTGAGATGAGATGACTCCCCTGGGAGACCAGAAGTATCCCAAGATCCCTGTCAGCACTGGAGAGAATGCAAGTCCGCATCCGACTCAACAGCCACACAAGGTCTTAGACCCAGGAATCTACGGGAGAGAATCCGCGAGAGCCCAGAGCAATTTCGCAATGGGACTGGCTTTACTAGGCCACACATGCGGGTGCCTGGGTCCCCAAATCGTAAGTCGAGAGAAACTACTGACGCAACTCGAAGAAACACAGAGGTTCTCCCAATCCAGGGATAGAGGGCCCATTTCCTCTGAGGCAACATAAGGGTTATCAAACTTAACGCTGGAACTTCCAAAGGTTCCTTCCAGCGCACTTGCTGGCAACTCAAGAAGTTACCAGACAATACCGAGTCTCCATTAAGAGATCCAAGGGTCCCGCCCATATCCATAGTGAGCCCCGTTCCGCCTGCTAGCTCGAGAGGATTTATCCTTCCCTGCGTTGTCGGGAAAGTATTCCTAGCGTTCCGGTCTCATCTCAATGTAGGTCGCTCTCCACAGAAAGGCAAGAGGAACTCCAGTCTAACCCCATTCCAAAGTCCCCCGATGTCTCACGATTCCAGGAAACTGTATTCCGCCTGACTGGACTTTCAATTCCGAGATCGACTCACACACACGGTGACACGTTGGACTAATGCCCTGTGGGAAAGCTCCAGTGGGACAGCCTTCGAGGGAATAGACACGATCCTTGAATCAATCACGCGAAGGGGAGCGGCGACACTTGCTGCACAAGCTCGGAGGAAAGCCACGTGAAGCCTCCCACATCGAGAAGAACTTGACTTCCTGGGGAAAATCCAGAATTACCCATAGATCCATGTCGGCACTGGAGAGGAATTTCTCCAAGGTTCTGGACTGAGTGCCACACTTCATGTCTTAGACTCTCATGCATGCGATGGAACGGAATCCCGCTAGTCCGCCGGCAACTCGCAATGGGGACTGGACTCTCCTGAGGCCTACACACATCGGTCCGAGTTCCGCCGTCATAAGTTCGAGAGCGACTCAGCTCGGCACTAGAGAAACTCCAGGAGGTTCTCATCCTCCAGGCGTAGCTGAGACCTATTTCCGATGAGGTACTTCGAGCTAATCAACCTTACCGTTCTGGAACTGTCCAAGGGTCGCGTCACTTCTTCTGCATACTCAAGAAGTTCGCGACAGACCGTTCCACAAGAAGGATACCCGAGGTCCACATATCCAGAGTGGCCCCGTTTCCCGCACTGCAGCGTGAGACGGAGGCAATCCTTTGCCTGCGTGGTCGGAAAGAATTAAACTATGCGTCCGGTCTCAATCTCAAGGAGTTAGTGCTCTCCATCAGGGAAAGGGCAGAGGACTCCAGTATCAGGCCCATTCCCAGAGTCCGTCCGACAGATTGTTTCAGCTCCATTCCAGGATGAACTGTTTTTCCCGCAACTGCGTCGACTTTCAACCGAGGATGACTCAACCGGGCATGGCACGTTGGGACAGACCTGTGGAAAGGATCTTGAAAGCCTCCGTCTGGAAAGCTCGAGTGCAGAATGCCACAGATCTCCTTGATCCACGCTCGGAAGAGTACATCGCTGCTAACAGCTCGGGAGGAAAGCGGGCAGCGTTGCATGCACCCAATACGAGACCGATACTGACTCCGCATGGGGAACTCAGAAGTACACAAAGATCGCAGCACACTGAGAGGAATCCTCAGGTTCCCGACCGACTCCACACAAGGTTCTAGGCCGC
>NW_017217043.1:0-12806 GCF_001704415.2 Capra hircus | reverse complement strand
CCACGATGAAGCGGAAGCGTGACCACTCTGCTTAGCATTCTCCGGATCGCACGTGGCATGGCCCCACTTCAGAGACGAGGCTGACTCTGTACTCACACCCCTGCTATCTGGCCTCTTCCAGCAAAACATCTGTCTCACCCTGGGAGGACTCCAGAAGTACACCTCAAGCATACTCATGTCCAGCACTGGAGAGGAACACCTTCGGTTCTGACACCCAACTCCACACATTGGTCTTTAACGCCCCGGCAAATCGATGGAGAGGAATCCCGAGAGGCCAGCTGTGACAGCAACTCGCATTGGTCATTTGGCCTTTCCTGAGTGGCCACCAGCAGCAGGTTCCCTGAGGTCCCTTTCGTAAGTCGAGAGCAACCTGCCCCAACTCGAAGATAATCCAGCGAGCGTTCTCCCCTCCAGGAGAGATCGAGGCCATTTCCGCTGACGGCGTTCTCGAGCCCTAATCACACCTAACATCTGGAACTCCAAAAGCGGTCACTTTCACTACCCTTGCCTGCAAACTGCAATGAACAGTTGCACCGACAATACACCGTCTCCACTCAGAAAAGGAAGCACGAGAAGTCCCGCCCACTTCCAGAGGCCAGCCCCTGTTTCCGCCTCCCTTGCTAACCGAGAACAGGTTCCTTTCTCTGCTGGCTCTGGGAAGAATTCCCGGCGTTCCTGTCGCTCATCCTCAAGAGGTAGGGGCACTCTCCACAGGAAAGGCGATGAGCGAACTCCAAGGGCGTGCCAACCATTCCGAGTCCTCCAGAGGTCTCAGGTCCATTCAGGGAAACTTTGTTTTTCCTGCACATGCCTCGACTTTTCAAGCGAGGATCGACTCACACCACGTGGCACGTGGACAGTCCTGTGGAAAGCCTCAAGTCGAAAAAGCCCCTGATGCCTTGATTCGCACGCGAAGGGTAAGCGTGACACTGCTTCCCTACAGCTCCTGGCGTAAGAGCAGACGGTGCATGTCCCCACTCGAGACGAGGAGCTGACTCCCCTGGGGAAGACTCCAGACAGTACCCCCAAGATCCATACGTCAGCACTTGTCGAGAGAATCCACAGGTTTCTGGCACCGACACTCCACTCAAGGTCTTAGGCCCCGGCATTGAGGGCGAGAGGAATCCCGAGAGGCCCACCGAGCAACTCGATGGGGGACTGGCCTCTTCCTGAGGCCTACACAGACAGCGGTGTCTCTGAGGTCCCATCGTAAGTCGAAAGCACCTGCCTCGCAACTAGCAGAAAGTCCAGGAGGTTCGTCCTCCGGCGAGATGAGGCCCATTCCGCTGAAGGCGTACTCAAGTCTAATCACATTCTAACTTCTGAACTTCCAAAGCTTCCTTCACACACCTTGCTGCAAACTCAAGAAGTTTCCCCGGAAATACCCCGTCTCCTTTCTCAGAGAAAAAGCACGAGAAGTTCAGGGCCACATCTGCAGAAGGAGCCCCGTTTCCGCCTTCCCTATGCTCGAGAGGGATGGGGATCCTTTCCAGCCGCCGATGTGGGGAGAAGAAATCCCACGCTTCCCGTCGCTCTCAAGAGGAGCGGGGCTCTCCACGGAAGGGCGAGAGGAACTCCAGGCGCCGTCATGCCCCCATTCCCCCAGAGTCGCCCTGATTGTCTCAGTCCATTCTCAGGGAACATCTCGTTTCTTCCGCTGGCACCCTGCCTCGACTTTCAAGCCGAGGATCGATCTCACACCACGGTTGCGCACAGTGCGACGCCCTGTGGTGAAAGTCCTCGTGCGAAAGCCTCCAGGGGAAAAGCCTCGACGAGAAAGCCACAGATTCCCTTGATGCACGCTAAGCGGTAAGCGTTCGACACTGCCTGCTACAGCTGGAGAGGAAGCCGCACGTGCAATGCCTCACTCGATGATGAGGACCCTTTGGGGGAAACTTCACCATGGGGAGAACTCCAGATAGTACCCCAATTCATTCCATGTCATCACCCTGCGAGATCCGAATCCTCAGCGTTCCGGCACCGACTCCAAGGGCAGATCTTAGGCCCCGGGCATCACCGGGAGACGGAATCCGAGAGGCCCGCCTAGCCAACTCGCACATGCGGGACTGCCTTTCCTGAGGCACCAGATGCGGCGTCCTGACGGCTCCCTTCGCTAAGTCGAGACACCTGCCGCAACTCGAGGAAAATGCAGGAGGCTTCTACCCTCCAGGCGAGATGAGGCCCATTTTCGCTGAGTGCGTCTGGCAGGCTAAATCAACATCTAACATCTGGAACCTTCCAAAGGGCTCCTTCACACCCTTTGCTGCAACTCAAGAAGTTTTCCCGACATACCCGTCTCACTCGAGAGGAAGCACGATAGCTCCCGCCCACATACCAAGAGGAACTGTTTTCCGACTCCTAAGCTCGATGAGGAGGCATTCCTTTCCCCTCGTGGTGGGAAAGAATTCCCCGCGTTCCCGTCGCATCTCAAAGAGGAGGCGCTCTCCACAGGAAAGCGCGAGAGGAACTCAGGGTCGTGCCACATTTCCCAGCGTACCCCAGATGTCTCACTCCATTCAAGGGAACCTGTTTTCCCTCCACTAGCCTACACTTTGAAGCCGAGGATCCACTCACACCACGGTGGCACATGGGACTGCCCAGTGCGCGTAAAACGTCGTGGGAAAGCCTCGCCTGGCAAATGCCTCCTAAGGAAAGCCACAAAGATTCCTGGATCACGCGGATAGTAAGAGTGACACTTGCTGCCTACATGCTTCGTGAGGAAAATTGCAGCATGCAGCCCCCAAATAGATATGAGACTGGACTCACCTGGGAGTCTCCAGACAGTACCCAAGATCCATGAAGCAGCTGTAGAGGTATTCTCAGGTTACGGCACCGACTCCACACAAGTCTAGCGCGCCGGCATCGACGGGCAGAGGAATCCCGAGAGGTCCCGAGCAACATTCGCATGGGGCCTTGACCTTTCTGAGGCCACCAAGCGGGTTTTTCCCCCCCGTGAGTCCCCATCTTAAGTTCCACAGCACTTCCGCAAACTCCTGAAGAACAATCAGGAGGTTACTCCCCTTCAGGCGACATGAGGTACATCTTGTGGTGAGGTCCGTTCGCGAGGATAATCACACCTAACCTCTGGCAACTGTCCAAAGGAGTCCTTTCAACACCCTTGCTGCCCAACTTCCAAGAAGTTTCCTCGCAACATATTCCCGTTTCCACTCGAGAGAAAGCCACGACGAGTCCGACCACATCCACAGGAGCCCCGTTTCTGTCCCTCATAATTCCAGAGGAGTGGATCCTTTCCCTACGTGGTCGAGCTAAGTATTCCGCGTTCCACGTCGCATCTCAAGGGGAGGCTGCTCTCCACAGGATATAGGCGAGAGGAACACCAGGGTTCGTTGCCACCTTTCCCAGAGTCCCCCCAGATGCTCAGTCCATCCACGCGCGAAAACCAGTTTTCCCTGCACTGCCTCGACATTCAAAGCGAGGCATCGACTCATTACATGATGGAACGATCGACAGCCCTGTGGCGAAAAGCCTCGTGGAAAATCCTCTTGCGAAAGCTCGAGGAAAGTTCCCTGATCCCTGATCCATCGAGAAGCCGGAAGCGTGACCTCCTGCTACAGCTCCGACGAGCGCACGTTGATGCACCCCACTCGCAGACGCAGGACTGACTCCTCCTGGCGGAGACTCCAGAAGTACCTCAAGCATCCATTCACACTGGAGAGGAACCCTCAGGTTCTGCGACACCAACTCCACACAGGCTTACGCCCCCCCCCCGCATCTATGGGAGAGGAATCCCGAGAGCCCCTAGCAACTCGCATTGGGGATTGGCCTTTCCTGAGGCCACCCAGAGCAGGTCCCTTGAGGTCCCCGTCGGTAAGTCGAGAGCACCTGCCCCAACTCGGCAGATAATCCAGGAGCGTTCTCCCCTCCAGGCGCAGCATGATGCCCATTCCGCTTGAGGCGTCTCGAGGCTCAATCACACCTAACACTCTGGGAACTTCCAAAGGGTCCTTTCACACCCTTGCCTGCAACTCAAGAAGTTGCCCCGACATACCCGTAATCCACTTCGAAAGGAAGCACCAGCAAGCTCCCGCCACTTTCCAGAGGAGCCCCATTTCCGCCTCCTTGCTCGAGAGACAGGCTTCTTTCGCTGCGTGGTCGGGGAAAGAATTCCCTGGCGCTTCCTGTCGCATCTCAAGAGGAGGCACTCTCCACAGGGAAGGCGAGAGGAACTCCATGGTCGCGGCACCAATTCCCAGAGTCCTTCCAGAGTGTCTCAGTCCATTCCAGGGAAACTTGTATTTCCCTGCACTGCCTCGACTTTTCAAGCCAGAGGATCGACTCACACCACGGTGGGCACGTGGACAGTCCTGTGGGCAAAGCCTCAAGGGCGAAGCCCCTTGAATGCCCTTGATCCACGCGAAGGAAGCGTGACACTTGCTGCCTAACAGTCGGGCGGAAAGAGCACGTGCATGCCCCACTCGGAGACGAGACTGACTCCCCTGGGAGACTCACAGAAGTACACCAACATCCATTGTCACGCACTGGAGAGGAATCGCACAGTTTCGCGCACCGACCTCCACTCAAGGTCTAGGCCCCGCGCTTCGAGGGGAGAGGAATCCCGAGAGGCCCGCCGAGCAACTCGCTGGGGACTGGCCTCTCCTGAGGCTACCAGAGCGGGTCTTCTGAGGTCACCCATCGTAAGTCGAAAGCACCTGCCGCAACTAGAGAAAGTCCAGGAGCTTTCTCCCCTCCAGGTCGAATGATGAGCGCCCATTTTCCGCTGAAAGGCGTTCAAGGCTAATCACATCTAACGCTTCTGGGAACTTGCCAAAGCGATCTCACACCCTTGCTGCAACTCCAAGAAGTCTCCCGACATACCCGTTCTTCCTCTCCGAGAAAAAGCACACAGAGAGTCCGGCCACATCCAGAGGAGCCCCGTTTCCGCCTCCTAGCTCGCGAGAGGAGGGAATCCTTCCCTGCATGTGCGCGGAAGAACTTCTCCCGCGTTCCGCGCTCGCCATCTCAAGAGGAGCGCGCTCTCCACCAGGGAAAGGCGAGAGGAACTCCAGGCGTCATGCCACCAATTCCCAGATTCGCCCTGACTGTCCAGTCCATCCAGCGAAATCTGCTTTTCCCTGCCGACACGCCTCGACTTCTCAAGCCGAGGATCGACTCAACACCACGGGTGTGCACGTTGGGATCAGCCCTGTGGAACAGCCTACGCTGTGGGAAACAGCCTCGTTGGAAAGCCTCCAAGTAAAAGCACAATTCCTGCCCACGCGAAGGGAAGAAGTGACACTGCTGCCTACAGCCGGAAGGAAATTGCACATGCATGCCCCCAATAAGATATTGAGGACTGACTCACCTGGGAGACTCACCCCCAGAAGTACCCCAAGTCCATGTAAGCAGCTGTAGATGGTATTTACTCAGGTTCGGCACCGACTCACACCAAGGTCTTAAGCGCCCTGCATCGACGGACCCTCGAGGGAATCCGCGAGAGGCCCGCCGTGAGAACTCGCATGCAAGCCCTGACCTGTTCCTGAGGCCACCAGGACCGGGTCCCTGAGCGGTCCCCATCTTAAGTCCACAGCACCTTTCCGCAACTCTGAGAAATATCCAGGAGGTTCATCTCCAGGGAGATGAGGGCCCATTTCCGCTGAAGCGCGTTCTTCGAGGGCTAATCAATCTAACATCTGCAACTTTTTCCACAAGGGTCCTTCACACCCTTGCTGCAAACTCAAGAAGTTCCCCGACAATTACCCCGCTCTCCACTCGACAGAGGAAGCACAGCAGTCAGGCCCACATCCAGAAGAGCCCATTTTCCCGCCTCCTATCCCGAGGAGGGACCTTTCCTGCGTGGTTGCGAAAAAAACAATTCCCGCCGTGCTATCTATCAAGGATCAGAGCTTTCCCTCGAGGCTTTCCACGAGGATTTTCCACGAGGCTTTCCCACAGGGCTGTCCACGTGCCACCATTGTATGAGTCGATCCTCGGCTTGAATGTCGAGGCAGTGCAGGGAAAACTGGTTTTTCCTGGAATGGACTGAGCATCTGGGGACTCTGGAATGGTGGCACGACCCTGGAGTTCCTCTCGCCTTTCCTGTGGAGAGCACCTCCCTTGAGATGCGACGGGAACGCCGGGAATACTACTCGACCACGCAGGGAAAGGATCCCTCCTCGGAATTATGAGGCAGAAACGGGGCTCCTGTGGATGTGGTCGGGACTCTCGTGCTTTTCTCTCGAGTGGAAAACGGGTATGTCGAGGAACTTCTTGAGTTGCAGCAAGGGTGTGAAGGACCCTTTGGAAGTTCCAGAGGTTAGGTGTGATTATCCTCGCGACGCCTCAGCAATGTACCTCATGTCGCCTGAAGGGGAGAACTCCTGGATTTTCTCGAGTTGCGCAGGTGCTGTGGACTTAAGATGGGGACCTCAGGGACCCGCTCTGGTGGCCTCAGGAAAGGTCAGGCTCCATGCGAGTTGCTCGGGGCCTCTCGGGATTCCTCTCCCGTCGATGCCGGCGCCTAAGACCTTGTGTGGAGTCGGGTGCCGTAACCTGAGAATACCTCTACAGTGCTTACATGGATCTTGGGGTACTTCTGGAGTCTCCCAGGTGAGTCAGTCCTCATATCTATTGGGGGCATGCCATGTGCAATTTCCTCCCGAGCTGTAGCAGCAGTGTCACCTTCCTTCGCGTGGATCCAGGAATCTGTGGCTTTCCTTAGAGGCTTTGCCACGAGGCTTTCCCACGACGTTTACCCACTGGCAGTCCCACGTGCCACCCGTGGTGTGAGTGGATCCTCGGCTTCAAAGTCGAGGCAGTGCAGGGAAAACAGGTTTCCCTGGAATGGAGTGAGACATCTGGGGGACGCTGGGAATGGTGCACGACCCTGGAGTTCCTCTCGCCTTTCCTGTGGGAGAGCGCCTCCTCTTGAGATGCGACGGGAACGCGGGGAATTCTTTCCCCACCACGCAGGGAAAGGATGCCTCCTCTCGAGCTAGGAGTCGGAAACGGGTCTCCTCTGGATGTGGGCGGGACTCTCGTGCTTCCTCTCGAGTGGAGACGGGTATGTCGGGAAACTTCTTGAGTTGCAGCAAGGGTGTGAAGGACCCTTTGGAAGTTCCAGATGTTAGATGTGATTAGCCTCCAGACGCCTCAGCGGAAATGGGCCTCATCTCGCCTGGAGGGTAGAACCTCCTGCATTTTCTCGAGTTGCGGCAGGTGTTCTCGACTTACGACAGGGACCTCAGGGACCCGCTCTGGTGCCCTCAGGAAAGGCCAGTCCGCATGCGAGTTGCTAGGCGGCCTCTCGGGATTCCTCTCCCGGTGATGCCGGGGCCTAAGATCTTGTGTGGAGTCGGTGCCGGAACCTGAGGATTCCTCTCCAGTGATGACATGGATCTTGGGGTACTTCTGGAGTCTCCCCAGGTGAGTCAGTCCTCATCTCGAGTGAGGGCATGCACGTGCGCTTTCCTCCCGAGCTGTAGCAGCAGTGTCACGCTTCCCTTCGCGTGCATCAAGGGATCTGTGGCTTTCTCTCGAGGCTTTCCCTGGAGGCTTTCCCATGAGGCTTTCCCACAGGGCTGTCCCACGTGCCTCCGTTGGGTGAGTGGATCCTCGGCTTAAAGTCGAGGCAGTGCAGGGAAAACAGTTTTCCCAGGAATGGACTGAGACATCGGGGGTACTCTGGGAATGGTGGCACGACCCTGGAGTTCCTCTCGCCTTTCCTGTGGAGAGCGCCTCCTCTTGAGAAGCGACGGGAACATCGGAATTTCTTTCCCGACCAGGGAGGGAAAGAATCCTTCCTCTCGAGCTAGGAGGCAGAAACGGGGCTCCTCTGGATGTGGGCGGGACTCTCGTGCTTCCTCTCGAGTGGACACGGGTATGTCAGGGAACTTCTTGAGTTGCAGCAAGGGTGTGAAGGACCCTTTGGAAGTTCCAGAGGTTAGATGTGATTAGCCTCAGGACGCCTCAGCGGAAATGGGCATCATCTCGCCGGGAGGGGAGAGCCTCCTGGATTTTCTCGAGTGGCGGCAGGTGCTCTCGACTTACGACGGGAACCTCAGGGACCCGCTCTGGTGGCCTCGGGAAAGGCCAGTCCCCATGCGAGTTGCTCGGGAGCCTATCGGGGTTCCTCTCCAGTCGATGCCGGGCCTAAGACCTCGAGTGGAGTCGGTGCCGGAACCTGAGGATTCCTCTTCATTGCTGACATGGATCTTGGGGTACTTCTGGAGTCTCCCCAGGGGAGTCAGTCCTCGTCTCGAGTGGGGGCATGAAAGTGCGCATTCCTCCCGAGCTGTAGCAGCAGTGCCGCGCTTCCCTTCGCGTGGATCAAGTGATCTGTGGCTTTTCCTCGAGGCTTTCCCAGGAGGCTTTCCCACGAAGCTTTCCCACAGGGCTGTCCCACGTGCCACCGTGGTGTGACTGGATCCTCGGCTTGAAAGTCGAGGCAGTGCAGGGAAAACAGGTTTCCCTGGAATGAACTGAGACATCTGGGGGACTCTGGGAATGGTGGCACGACCCTGGAGTTCCTCTCGCCTTTCCTGTCGAGAGCGCCTCCACTAGAGATGCGACGGGAACGCGGGGAATTCTTTCCCCACCACGCAGGGAAAGGATCCCTACTCTCGAGCTATGAGGCGGAAACGGGGCTACTCTGGATGTGGGCGGGACTCTCGTGCTTCCTCTCCAGTGGAGACGGGTATGTCGGGGAACTTCTTGAGTTGCAGCAAGGGTGTGAAGGACCCTTTGGAATTTCCCGATGTTAGATGTGATTAGACTCGAGACGCCTCAGCGGAAATGGGCCTCATCTCGCCTGGAGGGGAGAAACTCCTGGATTTTCTCGAGTTGCGGCAGGTGCTCTCGACTTACGACAGGGACCTCAGGGACCCGCTCTGGTGGCCTCAGGAAAGGCCAGTACCCATGCGAGTTGCTCGGGGGCCTCTCGGGATTCCCCTCCCGGAGATGCAGGCGCCTAAAATCTTGTGTGGAGTCGGTGCCGTAACCTGAGGATTTCTCTCCAGTGCTGACATGGACCTCGGGGTACTTCTGGAGTCTCCCCAGGGGAGTCAGTCCTCGTCTCGAGTGAGGGCATGCACGTGCGCTTTCCTCCCGAGCTGTAGCAGAAGTGTCATGCTTCCTTTCGCTTGGATCAAGGGATCTGTGGCTTTCCCTCGAGGCTTTCCCCCGAGGCTTTCCCACAGGGTTGTCCCACGTGCCACCGTGGTGTGAGTCGATCCTCGGCTTGAAAGTCGAGGCAGTGCAGGGAAAACATGTTTCCCTGGAATGGACTGAGACATCTGGGGGAATCTGGGAATGGTGGCACGACCCTGGAGTTCCTCTCGCCTTTCCTGTGGAGAGGGCCTCCTCTTGAGATACGACGGGAACGCGGGGAATTCTTTCCCCACCACGCAGGGAAAGTATCCCTCCTCTGGAGCTAGGAGGCGTAAACGGGTCTCCTCTGGAAGTGGGCGGGACTCTCGTGCTTCCTCTCGAGTGGAGACGGGTATGTCGGGGAACTTCTTGAGTTGCAGCAAGGGTGTGAAGGACCCTTTGGAAGTTCCAGATGTTAGATGTGATTAGCCTCCAGACCCCTCAGCGGAAATGGGCCTCATCTCGCCTCTAGGGTAGAACCTCCTGCATTTTCTCGAGTTGCGGCAGGTGCTCTCCTCTTACGACGGGGACCTCAGGGACCCGCTCTGGTGGCCTTCAGGAAAGGCCAGTCCCCATGCGAGTTGCTCGGGGGCCTCTCGGGATTCCTCTCCCGTCGATGCCGGGGCCTAAGACCTTGTGTGGAGTCGGTGCCGGAACCTGAGGATACCTCTCCAGTGCTGACATGGATCTTGGGGTACTTCTGGAGTATCCCCAGGGGAGGCAGTCCTTGTCTCGAGTGAGGGCATGTACGTGCGATTTCCTCCCGAGTTGTAGCAGCAGTGTCACCCTTCCCTTCGCGTGCATCAGGGATCTGTGGCTTTCCTTCGAGGCTATCCAAGGAGGTTTTCCCATGAGGCTTTCCCACAGGGCTGTCCCACGTGCCACCGTTGTGTGAGTCGATCCTCGGCTTGAAAGTCGACGCTGTGCAGGGAAAACAGGTTTCCCTGTAATGGACTGAGATATCTGGGGGATTCTGGGAATGGTGGCACGACCCTGGAATACCTCTCGCCTTTCCTGTGGAGAGCACCTCCTCTTGAGATGCGACGGAAACACCGGGAATTCTTTCCCGACCACTCAGGGAAAGGATCCCTCCTCTCGAGCTAGGAGGCAGAAACGGGGCTCCTCTGAATGTGCCCGGGACTCTCGTGCTTACTCTCGAGTGGAGACGGGTATGTCGGGGAACTTCTTGAGTTGCAGCAAGGGTGTGAAGGACCCTTTGGAATTTTCCGATGTTAGATGTGATTAGCCTCGGGAGGCCTCAGCGGAAATGGGCCTCATCTCGCCTGGAGGGGAGAAACTCCTGGATTTTCTCGAGTTGCGGCAGGTGTTCTCGACTTACGACGGGGACCTCAGGGACCCGCTCTGGTGGCCTCAGGAAAGGCCAATCCCCATGCGTGTTGCTCGGGGCCTCTCGGGATTCCTCTCCCGTCGATGCCGGGGAATAAGACCTTGTGTGGAGTCGGTGCCGGAACCTGAGGATTCCTCTCCAGTGCTGACATGGATCTTGGGGTACTTCTGGAGTCTCCCCAGGGGAGTCAGTCCTCGTCTCGAGTGGGGGCATGCACGTGCGCTTTCCTCCCTAGCTGTAGCAGCAGTGTCACACTACCCTTCGCGTGTATCAAGGGATCTGTGGCTTTCCCTCGAGGCTTTCCCACGAGGCTTTCCCACGAGGCTTTCCCACAGGGCAGTTCCACGTGCCACCGTGGTGTGAGTGGATCCTCGGCTTCAAAGTCGAGGCAGTGCAGGGAAAACAGGTTTCCCTGGAATGGAGTGAGACATCTGGGGGACGCTGGGAATGGTGGCACGACCCTGGAGTTCCTCTCGCCTTTCCTGTGGAGAGCGGCTCCTCTTGAGATGCGACGGGAACGCGGGGAATTCTTTCCCCGACCACGCAGGGAAAGGATCCCTCCTCTCGAGCTAGGAGTCGGAAACGGGTCTCCTCTGGATGTGGGCGGGACTCTCGTGCTTCCTCTCGAGTGGAGAAGGGTATGTCGGGGAACTTCTTGAGTTGCAGCAAGGGTGTGAAGGACCCTTTGGAAGTTCCAGATGTTAGATGTGATTAGCATCCAGACGCCCTCAGCGGAAATGGGCCTCATCTCGCCTGGAGGGTAGAACCTCCTGCATTTTCTCGAGTTGCGGCAGGTGCTCTCGACTTCAGACGGGGACCTCAGGGACCCGACTCTGGTGGCCTCAGGAAAGGCCAGTCCGCATGCGAGTTGCTAGGGGCCTCTCGGATTCCTCTCCCGGTGATGCCGGGGCCTAAGATCTTGTGTGGAGTCGGTGCCGGAACTGAGTATTCCTCTCCAGTGATGACATGGATCTTGGGGTACTTCTGGAGTCTCCCCAGGTGAGTCAGTCCTCATCTCGAGTGAGGGCATGCACGTGCGCTTTCCTCCCGAGCTGTAGCAGGCAGTGTCACGCTTCCCTTCGGCGTGGCCTCAAGGGATCTGTGGCTTTCTCTCAAGGCTTTCCCAGGAGGCTTTCCCATGAGGCTTTCCACAGGGCTGTCCCAGGTGCCACCGTTGTGTGAGTGGATCCTCGGCTTGATAGTCGTGGCAGTGCAGGGAAAACAGTTTTCCCAGGAATGGACTGAGACATCGGGGTACTCTGGGAATGGTGGCACGACCCTGGAGTTCTCTCGCCTTTCCTGTGGAGAGCCACTCCTCTTGAGATGCGACGGAACACCGGAATTTCTTTCCCCGACCAGGGAGGGAAAGGATCCTTCCTCTCGAGCTAGGAAGCAGAAACGGGGCTCCTCTGGATGTGGGCGGGACTCTCGTGCTTCCTCTCGAGTGGAGACGGGTATGTCAGGGAACTTCTTGAGTTGCAGCAAGGGTATGAAGGACCCTTTGGAAGTTCCAGAGGTTAGATGTGATTAGCCTCAAGACGCCTCAGCGGAAATGGGCCTCATCTCGCCTGGAGGGAGAGCCTCCTGGATTTTCTCGAGTGGCGGCAGGTGCCCTCGACTTACGACAGTGACCTCAGGGACCCGCTCTGGTGGCCTCAGGAATGGCCAGACCCCATGCGAGTTGCTCGGGGGCCTCTCGGGATTCCTCTCCCGTCGATGCCGGGAAATAAGACCTTGTGTGGAGTCGGTGCCGGAACCTGAGGATTCCTCTCCAGTGCTGACATGGATCTTGGGTACTCCTGTAGTCTCCCCAGGGGAGTCAGTCCTTATCTCTATTGGGGCCATGCACGTGCGCTTTCCTCCCTAGCTGTAGCAGCAGTGTTGCGCTTCCCTTCCGTGGATCAAGGGATCTGTGGCTTTCCCTCGAGGCTTTCCCAGGAGGATTTCCATGAGGCTTTCCACAGGGCTGTCCACGTGCCACCTTTGTGTGAGTCGATCCTCGCCTTGAAAGTCGAGGCAATGCAGGGAAAACAGTTTTCCCTGGAATGGACTGAGATATCTGGGGGACTCTGGGAATGGTGGCACGACCCTGGAGTTCCTCTCGCCTTTCCTGTGAAGAGCGCCTTCTCTTGAGATGCGACGGAAACACCGGGAATTCTTTCCCGACCACGCAGGGAAAGGATCCCTCCTCTCGAGCTAGGAGGCAGAAACGGGGTCCTCTGGATGTGGGCGGGACTCTCGTGCTTCCTCTCGAGTGGAGACGGGTATGTCAGGGAACTTCTTGAGTTGCAGCAAGGGTGTGAAGGACCCTTTCGAAGTTCCAGAGGTTAGATATGATTACCCTCAAGACGCT
>NW_017217042.1:0-12807 GCF_001704415.2 Capra hircus | reverse complement strand
GATGAGCTGAGAGGAAGGATGGGAGACTGCCCTTCTGTGGTGTGGAACCCTCACATCTCACTCAGGATCTTCATATTGACTGCTGGCAGGGCCTGGAAATCCTTCCCTTTCTGGTATGAATCCACCTCTGTCCCCAACCATGCCCCACACAATCCCAGTAGAGAAAGTGAAGGGGCTCCTTAGCCCTGACAGTTCTCGCGCAGGGCTCTTAGTCAACTGCAGGGGCATTGCTCGAAAGTTCTGAGGTGAATTTCTGTCCTTTGGTACAACTTTTTGTGGTACTACATTTTCTCTTTTAGTCCCTGTGTGATAGTCTATTAAGGTGATCACTTAAAAGGGCCAGTTGTCATCCACCAGCAAAGTTTGTGCTGGTTATTTCATGACCTCTGGGCCATACTGCCACATCCAACTCAAACTTCTGTTCCCCATGGTCTTGGCATGGGAGCTCTGAGATGCTACCTCAGATTCCTTCAGTGAGGCTGTAGCGATTCATGGCCCCAGGGCACAGTGGAAGAATCAAGGGCTGAGCTTTAAAGCCTTTTCCAGCTGATCCTGTTGTCTTCTTCCCTTGTAGGCTGCACACCCCTTGTCAGTCTCCGAGTACTCCCTCACCTTGACACTCATAGGGTCAAGTTCATTAGAGACTTACTTTGCCCGGGGATTATTAGTTTTGTGTTTTTGCTTCTGTTAATAGTTGTCTTTATTCCTTTGTATAAGTTTTCCATGGTTTATTCTGGGTACAGGAAAAGCAGCCCAGCCCACGTTTGATTGTGGTCTCAGCTGGTCTGACTGGAGTAGATCTGTACAGGAGTTAAGGAACATCGACAGTCTTACAATATGTGCTCCTCAGAATACACATAACATACTATTCTGTTTGAGACTTCTTTCTCCTAAGGCTGTCAGGAAGTCTTCTTGTTGCCTCTATGTGGAATGTATACATTGTTCTGAGGTTGCTTGTAGGTAGGTACGTTTTTTGTATGGTTGCTTTTATTTATGGTGTATTTTCTATTTCGTGACCTAAGTAATTGTTGATTCTTCCAGGCCAGACTCTTGATTTTGCTATGGTGATCTATTTTATACCAGATACATGAAGTTCTTTTATGTTTGAATATTTCCTCTGTGTGTTTCCTAAGAGTTTTAATTCGAGGTAAATTCTTATGTTATCATTTGCTTTTCATTGTTCTTATTCATTTGGCCTTGTTGTATATAACTCTGTACTGGCTATGTGTCCTTGTCCAGACTTTTTCTACATTTTAAATCAGTAGAGCGTTTATGAAAAATTTTAATTGGAGGATAATTGCTTTATAGTGTGTTAGTTTCTGTTGTACAACACTATGAAGCAGCCATAAGTATACATATATCCCCCTCCATGAGCATCCCTCACGCCACCCCCATCTCAGTCCTCTAGGTTGTCACAGACAGCAGTCTGAGCTGCCTCTGTTCCAGAGCATCTCCCCACTAGCTATCTCTGGTACACATGGCCGTGCATAGAAGTCATAGCCTCTCTCAGTTTGTCCCTCTCTCTCCATCCCTTGCTGTGTCCACGTCTTTTCTCTGCATGTGTCTCTAATCCTACCCTGCAGATAGATTCATCAGTGACATTTTCTAGATTCCATATAAATGCGTTAATATGCAATAATTTTTGTCCTCTTTCTGGCTTACTTCACTCCGTGTAACAGACCCTAGGTGCATTCACCTCACTACAACTGACTTAAATTTGTGACTTTTTATGGTTGAGTAATAGTCCATTTATATAGCTACCACAACTTCTGTATCTATTCATCTGTCAGTGGAAGTTGAGGTGGTTGCTCCATGTCCTAGCTATTGTAAATAGTGCTGCAGTAAACAGTGTGGTCCATGAATGTTTTCACGCATGGCTTTCTCAGTGTGTATGCCCAGTAGTGGGAGTGCTGAGTCATAGGGTAGTGCTAGTCATACTCTCTAGAAAGGACTCTCCATACTGTTCTCCATAGTGGCTATATCAATTTACATTCCCCCTCAAAGTGCAAGAGGGTTCCCTTTTCTCCATGCCACTTCAGCACTTATTGTTTCTAGATTTTTTTATGATATCCTTTCTGGCAGGTGTGAGGTGATGCATCATTGTAGCTTTGGTTTGCATTTCTTTCATGATGAGTGGTGAACATCTTATCTTGTGAGGCTCTCATTTTTTTAAAGAACAGATTTAGGATTACAGAAAATTTAGCAGATAGTATACAGAGTTCCTATAGAACCAGTCTCTTCCTCCACTTAGCATCTTGTGTTATTAACATCTTGGATTGGTTCAACTGATACAAGTTCATTTGTTAAAACTGAGCAACTCATATCAATATGGTGTTATTAACTGTTGTCCATTGCTTAAAATATATTTTACTTTGCTGTTTGCAGTTCTGTGTTGTTGCTTTTGTTCAGTTGCTCAGTCATCTCTGACTGTGACCCCATGATCTGTAGCACGCCAGGCTCCCTATGCTTCACCATCTCCTGGAGTTGGCTCAGACTCATGTCCATCCAATCAGTGATGCCATCCAAACATCTCATCCTCTGCTGCCTCCTTTTCTTTTTCCCTTCCATCTTTCCCAACATCAGGGTCTTTACCAATGAGTCAGCTCTTCCCATCAGGTGGCCAAAAGTTTGGAGCTTCAACTTCAGCATCAGATATCCCATGAATATTCAGGGTTGATTCCCTTCAGGAATGACTGGTTTGATCTCCTTTCTGTCCAGGGGACTCTCAAGAGTCTTCTCCAGCACCACAATTCAACAGCATCAATTTTTCAGTGCTCAGCCTTCTTTACAGTCCAGCGCTCACATCCACACATGACCCCTGGGAAAATCATAGCTTTCACTAGACACAGCCTCTTTTGTCAATGTGATGTCTCTGCTTTTTATTACATGATCTAGGTTTTTCATAGCTTTTCTTGCAAGGAATTAGTGTCTTTAATTTCATGGTGTCTTTTAATTTGGGGCTTCCCTCGTAGCTCAGTTGGTAAAAAATCTGCCTGCAGTGCAGGAAATCCACGGTCAATTCCTGGGTCAGGTAGATCCCTGGAGAAGGAAATGGGAACCCAATTCAGTATTCATGCCTGGAGAATCCCAGGACAGAGGAGATTTGGCGGCTACAGCCCATGGGGTCGCAAGAGTGGGACATGACTTAATGACTAAACCACCACCACCACCGCCATGGCTGCTTTCACCATCCACAGTGATTTTGGAGAAGAAATTTAAATCTTCCATTGTTTCTACTTTTTCCCCATCTGTTTGCCATGAAGTGTTGGGACCAGATGCCATGATCTTAGTTGCTTGAATGTTGAGTTTAAGCCAGGTTTTTCATTCTCTTCTTTCACTCTCATCAAGAGTCTCTTTAGTTCCACTTCACTTTCTGCCATAAGGGTGGTATCATATGCACATCTGAAGGTATTTCTCCTGGAAATTTGATTCCAGCTTGGGTTCATCCATCTGGGAATTTTCATGATGTACTGTGCATATACTTAAATAATCAAGGTGACAATATGCAGCCTTCCATTACTCATGTCCCAATTTTGAACCTGTCTGTTGTTCCTTGTCCACTTCTAACTGTTGCTTCTTGACCTGTATACCAGTTTCTCAGAAGGCAGGTAAGGCGTCTGGTATTCCCATCATTTAAGAATTTTGCAGTTTCCTGTGATACACACAGGCAAAGGCTTTTGCATAGTCAAACAAGTAGAAGTTTTTTCTGGAATTCTCTTGCTTTGTCTATGACCAATGGAGATTACCAATTTGATATCTGATTCGTCTGCTATTTCTGAATCCAGCTTGTACATATTGAAGTTCTCTTTTCAGATACTGTTGAAGCGTAGCTTGAAGCATTTTGAGCATTCCCTAGCTTGCATGTGAAATGAGCACAATTATATGATAGTTTGAACATTCGTTGGCATTGCACATCTTTGGGATTGGAATGAAAGCTTACCTTTTCCAGTCCTGTGTCCTCTGCTGAGTGGTCCAAATTTGCTGGCATATTGAGTGCAGTACTTTAACAACATCATCATTTAGGGTTTGAAATAGCTCAGCTGAAATTCCATCACCTCCACTAGCTTTGTTCTTAGGAATGCTTCCTAAGGCCCCTTGACTTCACACTCCTGGATGTCTGGCTCTACGTGAGTGATCACATCATCGCTGTTATCTGGGTCATAAAGACCTTTGTTGAACAGTTCTTCGGTATCTCCTTGCCACCTCTTCTTAAAATCTTTTGCTTCTGTTCTGTCCCTATAGTTTCTGTCCTTTATTGTGCCCATCTTTGCATGAAATGTTCCCTTTGTATCTCTAATTTTCTTGAAGAGAACTCTAGTCTTTCCCATTCTGTTTTTCCCCTCTATTTCTTTGCATTGTTCACTTGAAAATGCTTTCTTATTATTCCTTGCTGTTCTTTGGAAATCTGCATTCAGATTGTATATCTTTCCTTTCCCTTTGCTTCTCTCTTTCTCAGGTATTTGTAAGGCCTCCTCAGACAACCATTTAGCCTTTCTCATTTCTTTATCTTGTGGATGGTTTTGGTTACCACCTCCTATACCTTGTTCTGAACCTCCATCTTTAGTTTTCAGGCAGTCTTCCTACCAGATCATATTCCTTGAAAGTATTCCTCACCTCCACTGTATAATCATAAGGAACTTGATTTAGGTCATATCTGAATGGCCTAGTGATTTTCTCTACTTTCTTCAGCTTAAGTCTGTCTTTTGCAGTAAGGAGCTTATGATCTGAGCCAGAGTGAGCTCCGGGTCTTGTTTATGCAGGCTTTGTAGAGCGTCTCCATCTTCAGCTGCAAGTTATTCCTTTACTTCCTACTTTTCTATTCCAGTCCCCTATTATGAAAAGGATATTTTGGGGATATTAGTTCTAGACTATGATGTACATCTTCATAGCACCACTGGACTCTAACTTCTTTGGCATCAGTGTTTGGAGCATAGACTTGGATTACTGTGATGCTGAATGCTTTGCCTTGGAAATGAACCGAGATCATTCTGTCCTTGTGGACATTGCACCCAGTACCTGCAGTTCACAGTCTTTTTTTTTTTTTTTTTTGACTTGAGACTGCTCCATTTCTTCTAATGAATTTTTGCCCACAGATACAATGGTAATCTCAATTAAATTCACCCATTCCTGTCCATGTTAGTTGTCTGATTTCTAAAATGTTGACAGTCACTCTTGCCATCTCCTGCTTGACCAATTTCTATTGATTCATGGACGTAACATTCAAGATTCCTATGTAGGACTGTTCTTTACAGCACCAGACTTTACTTTTACCACCAGACACATCCACAGCTAAGCATCATTTTGACTTTGGCCCAGTCTCTTCATTCTTTCTGGAGCTATTTCTGGGCTCTTCCCCAATAGCATATTAGACACCTACTGACCTGGGGGCTCAGGTGTCTCCCCCTGGTATGATCTCCTGGTATCATTTCTTTTTCCTTTTCCTGATGTTCATGGGGTTCTCGAGGCAAGGATACTGAAGTGGTTTGCTATTCTCCTCTCCAGTGGACCGCATTTTGTTAGAATTCTCCACCATGATCCGTCCGCCTTGGGTGGCCCTGCAAAGCCTGGCCCGTAGCTTTTGAGTTACACAAAGGTGTGATCCATGATCATTTAGGTTAGCTTTGTGTGATTGTGGTTTTCATTCTAGAGGATAGGGCATTGTAGGTCTTCTGTCTGCCCTCTGAAGAATGAATTTAAGAGGGTTGTGGAAGCTTGTTGATGGGAGGGACTGGCTATGAGGAAACCTGGCTCTTGCTCTATTGGGTGGGGTAATGTTCAGTAAATAAATAAATGAAAATTAGAAAACACAAAGAAATATGTTCTTATATCAATATGACTAAAATCATTAATGACATTCATAGCCATTAGTTTGTTATTGAATACGTCATTAAGGATTTTGAACACAGAAAGAAATATGTGAGATGTAGCTAATATGCAGGAGGATGAAATTTCCCTCTGCCCTTCTAGGTTTTGTGGGTGGTCGAAGAATTAAATTGATGTGAGACAGATTAATAGGATAAAATAAAAGTATAATAACACATAGACATGAGAGAGACCCAGGAAAACTGAATAATCATCAACAAAAGCCCAGAGCGATATACAAAAGGAAATGTTAATGGCAGTTGTTTGGGACTTGAAAGGATAGGAAGGCAGTTCACATGGAGAAGGGAAAGGGAATATTGGTAAACGAATGTTTTCTGTGCCAGGCAGAGATCCCGGGCCACAGAGTGGACTCTCATCTCTAGGCCCTGCCAAGATTTCGCCACCACCCTTGCCCATAATCTTTGCAGCTATCTCTGGTCATAGTTCTCTTCAGGGAACAGGAACTTTGTCTAAGTACTTTCAGGCAGTTAGGCCCAAGGTCAAGTTCCTTTTCTGAATCTTTGGCCTTGATTGTTTTCAGTTAGAATAACCTATGTATCAAAAGAGACATTTTGAGATGGCATGTTTTGCTCTCCCATACTAACTAGGAAAGTAAAAACAATTACAGTAAAGAAGAGAAATTTATAAAGTCATTAATCCTAGTTTCCTTTGTATGACATTTACATTTTGAAAGGTACATGTTAACATGTAAAAACACTGTGTTAAATAATAGCCTATGAAGGAAAAATCTGATTTACTTTGCATTGTTCTTTGGAAAATCAAGGAATGTTTAAATAAAAGTACATTTACAGTCACTGTTTAGAGTCAATGGCAGCAAAGACAAAAGAATGTATTTGTCTTACTCTATTATTTTTTTTAATATTTCTTGCAGTATGTTTTTTTACAATGTTGTGTTAGCTTCTATTCCATACTAAAAGTAATCAGATATACATATACATATACCTCTCACTTTGGATTTCCCTGCATTGAGGACATCCCAGTGAATTAAGGAGAGTTCTCTGTGCTATACAGTATATTCCCAACAGTTGTCTATTTTATACATAGTATCAGTAGTGTGTATGTGTCAATCCCAATATTCTAATTCCTCCCACCCTAACCCTTTCCCCCTTGGCACCATACGTTTGGTCTCTATATCACTGTCTTGATTTCTGCTTTGCAAATAGGGTCACCTGTGCCATTCTTCTCAATCCCACACATATACATTAATATTCAATCTTTGTTTTTCTCTTTCTGACTTCCTTCTCTGTATGACACTCTCTAGGTCCATCCACCTCTCTAACAATGACACAATTTTGTTCATTTTTATGACTGAGTAATATTCCACTGGGTTACCCTGGTGGGTCAATGGAAAAAATCTGCCTCCCAATGCAGGAGCCATGGGTTCAATCTCTGGGTCAGGAAGATACCCAGAAGAAGGAAGTGGCAACACACCCCAGTATTTTTACCTGGGAAATCCCAGGACAGAGGATTCTGGTGAGCTACAGTCCTTGGGGTCTCAGAAGAGTCAGATACAACTTAGCAACAAAATAACAAGAACAATATTCCATCGCATATACCTTCCACACTTCTTTATACTTGCATCGGTCGATGGACATCTACGTTGCTTCCATGTGCTGGTTGTTGTAAGAGTCCTGCAGTGAACATTAGAGTGCTTGTCTCTTTTTGAATTATGGGTCTGTGGTCTCTATGGCAGAGTTAATGCTGACCTGTAAGAAGGCTTACGCCAAGGAGGACCTCTAGGACTGCTTCTGCCAGTGCCCCCATCCCTGTGGTGAGCCCCAGCTGACCCACGCCTCCACAGGAGACTGTCGAACACTTGGAGGTAGGTCTGATTCAGTCTCCTGTGGAGTAAATGCTCCTTTTCTCTGGGTCTTGGTGCATGCGAGACTTTGTTTGTGCCCTCCAAGAGTGGTGTGTCTGTTTCCCCTACTTCTGTGGGAGTCCTGTAATCAAACCCCACTGCCCTTCAAGGTCAGATGACCAGGGAATTCCAAGTCCCTTTGTCAGAACCGCAGGCTGGGTTCCTTGATGTGAGGTGCAGAACTTTCACAATCGTGGGAGAACTTCTTTGGTATTTTTGTTCTCCAGTTACCCACCCAGTGGGTATTGGATTTGAATTCATTGTGATTGTACCCCTCCTATTATCTTGTTGCGACTTCCACTTTTTCTTTGAACGTGGGATATCATTTTCGGTGTGTTCCAGCGTCCTCCTGTTGATAGTTGTCCAACAGCTAGTTGCAGTTATGGTGCAGGAGGAGAAAACAGACATCCTGCTACACCGCCAGCTTGAAACAGAAGCCTCTGAAATAGTTTGGAGTAGTGAGATGACAGGAGAACTGAAGGACTGGAGGACACTAGGTCTGCCTCAGGCTGGGAGGAGTGGAACAGTGTGGCCTCTCGACATATGCAGACCAAATGTCTATTTCCAGCTCTGTCACAAGTCTTGTGAACTTGAGAATATTACCAAATTCATAATCTGCAAAGTGAGTCTTCTAAACCCTATTTTGTAGAACTAGTGTAATATATGTGATATTTATAAAGCTCTTGCAATAATGGATTTCAAAGAATGACATTTATTCCTCTGATAATTATGACTACAGACCATAGTATCAACTGTTGGTGATTTTTTTTTTTAACTTGCATGAGATATCAGAAATATGTGGCAGTTTCACAATGAACAGTGTTCTGCTTAGTAAAACTAAATAAAATTTCCCCATGTGTAAATTTATCATTTGAATGTAGAGGAATCTCTGCTCCTGGATGATACTCAAACTTCTAGAATTTGTGTCAAGGACAAAGATCTTCCCTTCCAGCTGTATTTTCATCCATACTACCACCCCCCATCTTCATTAATTTCACCAGCACCAAAAGTGTAGCCTTCATTTGAAGTTCCCCAAATTATGCTTAAAATAGGCAGTAGAACATCTCTGTAACATAGTGCCCTCTGAGCCCAGTGTGGAGAGTGCTGTTACAGTGGATATTAGATATCTGAGTTCAAGGAAATACCATCCTTCTTTCTGCCAAACACCCTGGAGGCAGTGGGGTTAAATCCCCAGTTTGTGCACTGTGTTTCCCTATACTGGGGCAGGAGCACAGAACCCATTGTATTCCTGTACCAGGTGGAGATTCTCTCTGTTTTACCCACAGTCTTGACGTAAAAATCAAGGGTAATCTTCCATTCCATTCTTCAGCTTCTCAACTTAAACCCCCCATTTCAGGGTCACCCCCCCTCGATTTACTCAGCCTCATTTAGCCCACCAACCCACCTAACCTCAAGTAACATCCTCAAGGGAACTGCAGTGTTCTAAAGCGCCCACATTCCTCGCCTCAAAGCATTTACTTTTAGCTGCTCTAATCTGAAACCTCCTCTCGTTCTCATCCCTTGTTTCAACCTGTAACATGTTTAGGTCTGAAAGGGTACCTCACCATCTGCTTGATATGGCGGTAGCTTGTAGACATTTAACTTCTATGGACCGTCGCTCAGGCTTCTTTTTATTACCATCCCCAGTTCTGCCATGGAGCATTCCAAGGATAGATGCTCAATTAGTGGTTGGAAATAGGAGTGACAATGATAAAGTTGTCTACTTTATTGCTAGTTAATTTCTACCACAATATTGAATAAACTAAGGACATACTTTTACTAAAAAGGAGTATTAAAAGGATTTAACAAAACCTAAAACTTACCAAAATTTACTTTTTCTTTTCTTTTTCACTTGACCTAAATTATTTTACTGCAGATTCTCTTCAAATTTGCATGAAAATCCCTCTTCCATTGCTGTTTTCTTGTTCTAGATCACACAGCAATGAAACGTTCTAATTTTGCATTATAAAATATAAAAACTTTAATTGGAACCTGATAAACAGTAATACATATGTGATCCATATTTTCACCAGTGGAATGCTGATTTCCTGTTTTGTCCCCAAAGAGAAAGAATCATTAGAGAAACAGAGCAGTTTTAAGTATCAGTTTTATAAGGCAGAGCAAAATTACACTCCTGAGAAGGATGAGAGCAGGCTGTCTGGAAACCAGAAGCAGTCCTGCCATGGGGTAGGGTCATGTGTGTCCTGTGTCATTTGACTGACAAGTTGATGGACAGCTTTAGGTTATATAACTTTTCTCCTAGTGTGCAGGCAGTTACCCATAAGTACCCAAGCAAAATCCATGGAGTGGGAGGGAAGACAGAAACCACAGTGCTATTTTTATAAATATGGCATCGTGAACCCTGGGTTACATTAGTCACCTTTTAGGTCTTGGTGCACCAGTGCCACCCCGTGCTGGCACTTTGTCTTGCTTGGTCCTGACATGGCTGGAAACCTACTGGTGGTCATTGGGCAGAACAGGGAGCCTCTGGGTGTGCTCTGACCACCAGTGTTCAGGTGGGGAAGAGGAAGACAAAGCATCCCTGGCTGCTAACCTGGCTCAAGTAGTATACTCCCAATTAGATTCTGAACAGGGAACAGCCATCATTCCCATGGAAATGGTTGGGAGTTTGCCATGTGATAGCTGTCTCCCAGCTGAGGGCTGAATCTGTATATAGTTGTCCTTCTTCCTGAGAGAATGTCTGAGCAAGATGATATAAATGTCCTCTGGGTTAACTCAAAAGTCATAGATGTCTAAACTTGTCTAGATATTTTGGGGGTCATCTGAGAATTTTCCTTAATCTTGTTTTATCCAACTGAGATGCATGGAGAGGGGAACTCAGATTCTATGGAAGTCTGGTGGGCCCTATGACTTCCTGAGGTGGTAGAGTTTAAGGAGTTCTGGAGCCCCAGGTTAGAGGGCAAAGCATTGGTGATGGGGGCCAGGAGCAGTGGTGTTCAATGCTGAGTATAGTGAAGAAGAGGTCTCTGGTCCAAGAGGCTCCTTCTTTTGCCCAGAAAGAGTTCCTGTGAACAGGGCTCAGGGGCTGGCTCATGGTTAGTATCATCGGGAGAAGGGAAGGGCTTTTCTAGGCAAATTAAGCATTGCCAAGCCAGAGAGTCTACCTGGCAAGTCTTTCAAAGTTCAGAGGTTTTCCTAAGCAAGGAAGATTTGGACATAAGGGACCTAGCTGGAATCCTAAGGGCAAGTCTTCAGCGATGGACAGTCAGTTATCCATCGGAAAAGGAAATGACAAATGCTCATAAGGGCCTTCAGGTGTCACTGAAGTCCCTTATGGCCTTTTCATGGCTGTGACATCCCTCACCTGTGAGCTTGCTGGGCAGAATGTGGCTCAGTTCTCGCCCCAGGGGCCATTGTGGATTCCCTGAGTATTTTTTTTAAGAAATTATTTTATGTATTTAATTTTGGTTGTGCTGGCTCTTCATTGCTGCGTGTGTGTTCTCTAGTTTCGAGGAGCAGGGGCTACCCTTCATTGGGATGCACTGGCTTCTCATTGTGGTGGCTTCTCTTAGTGCAGAGAACAGGCTCTAGGACGAATGGGCTTCACTAGTTGCAGCAAGGAGTGGTAAAGTAGAAGAAGTGTTAGGAGATTGCTGTTGTAGTTCAGTCTCTTTCATGTCTGAGTCATTGTGGCCCCATGGAATGTAGCCCTCCAGGATCCCCTGTCCATGGGATTCTCTGGGCAGGAATACTGGAGTGGGTTGCCATTCCCTTCTCCAGGGGAACTTCCCAATCCAGGGACTGAACCCGGGTCTCCTGCCATTTCAGGTAGATTCTTTACCACCTGAGGCACCAGGACAGCCATATTTCAGAAGGTAGCCAGAAATTTTTTAGCTCAATTTCTTTTCTTTTCTTTCTTTGTCCATTCTCTCCCTATCCTGTAGACACACTCAGCTTGAATTTTATAAACACAAAATGGAAGCATTCATGGCATACAGTGTCTGGATTTGTACACCCAATGGCAAAGATATTGGGAGTCTAGGTGCAGAGAAATGCAGAAGGAAGTGACTTTCATTCTAGCCCTATGAGCCAGTTTAACAGGCCATAGTTTAAAATTTTCAAAGGGGTAGCATTGAGACCTCCTCTACCTGAAACCTATCACATCAGGTTTTGACTCAAATCCACATGGTCAGGACTGCAAACCCCAAAAATCCAGTTTGGGACTTGACCACGGTCTTTTAATTAGAATCACTTACCTGGTACCTGGACTTACTGTGGCTCAGGTTGTTTGTGTCTCAGCACAAAAAGGAATTCAGCAGAGGCAAAGTGTTAGGCAAGAAATAGATTTATTTATATAGGATGCATGTAAGAGATGCAAGCAGGCAGGTGACAGAGCTCTGCCTGGAGGATTAAGTCAAATAGATCCTATAGTCAATGGAAAGTGGACGACTAGGAAAGACTGCCTTCTGTGAGTAGAGTCAGGCTTACATCACTCCCTCCCAATTCATTTGGAGCAGGAGAGTATCTGACCTTATGAGGTCAAGCTTGGATTATTCTAGAAATTCTTCAAACGGATAGAAGGTCTGTGACATTCCTCTTTACCTAAAGGCCTGGGAACATCTCATGGATTATTTATGGCCTTATATTTAAACAAACCTGCCTTCCTCCACTACATTCTGATCCCTTTCTTGAACAATGTTAACTTACAATGGTCTACCAATGGTTCCAGGTTTCTCTATCTCTATTCCCCTCCTAGACTTCTAGATCTACCTCTCTGTCTGTCTGTGCTCAGGCACTCATTCATGTCTACTCTTTGCAACCCCATGAACTGCAGCACTCCAGGCTCTCTGTCCATGGGATTCTCCAGGCAGGAATATTCGAATGGGTAGTGCTGGGAGTCAGCACGGGAGATCCCACCCATGACAAGTCATGCGGAGAGACCTGACGGGCAAGGAGAGTCAGGTCTCAAGGGGTCCTCTGTCTGAGCATCTACCCTGAAACCAAAATCTGTCTGTTTACTGTCTGCTATACTATTCTCTTCTGACATTACCACCTTTCTCTGGAAAGAGTTAACTCAGAGCTCCAGTTAACAGTCTCCTGCA
>NW_017217041.1:0-23036 GCF_001704415.2 Capra hircus | reverse complement strand
ATCTAAATATTGCCGGGTAGGCGTACCCACAAAAGAATGTGTGTATAGAAGAATGATATTTCAGAAATTAAGTAGATTTATTGATGTGATTTTTCAATAACCCTGTATGTGAGACAGCAAAAGAGACACAGGTGTCTAGAACATTTTTTGGACTCTGTGGGAGAGTGAGAGGGTGGGATGACTTGGGCGCATGGCATTGAAACATGTATAATATCATATATGAAATGAGTCGCCAGCCCAGGTTCAATGCATGATATTGGATGCTTGGGGCTGGTGGCACTAGGATCACCCAGAGGGATGGCATGGGTAGGGAGAGGGAAGGATTCAGGAAGGGGAACACATGTATACCTGTGGCGGATATATGTTAATGCATGGCAAAACAAATACAATAATGTAAAGTAATTATCCTCCAATTAAAATATATAAATTTTTTTTTAAAAGAAATCATCCAAAAACCTCCATACCTACATTGAAACCAAGTACCACCCAAGAGCCAATAAGTTCCAGAGCAAGACATACCACGCAAATTCTCCAGCAACACAGGAACATAGACCAGAGCATCAATATACAGGCTGCCCAAACAGCAAACCCATAGACATCTCAAACCTCACTACTGGACACTTCATTGCACTCCAGAGAGAAGAGATGCAGCTCCACTCATCAGAACACTGACGCAAGCTTCCCTAACCAGGAAATTTGACAAGCCACTCATCCAACCCCAGCCACAGGGAGGAACCCCACAATAAAGAGGAACCACAAACTGCCAGAAAGAGAAACGCCATCCCAAACACAGTAACAAAAAAAAAAAAAAATCTTTAGTAATGAGATTTCGCATATTTCATGGTTTTTGGTTACTATTTCTGTCAGCAGTCTGTATTTTAAGTTTGATGGTGAAGTAAACACTGGTTGAACATTACCCTTCAATTGCTAGGAGACCAGTGACTTTGTGATGTCACAACAAACTTCTGATTGCTAGGAGACCAGTGATTTTGCGATTCACAGCTTTTTGACTGGGAGGACCTCTGTGATGGTCTAAAGAGTTTCTCTCTGCAGGCCCAGGCAGACATCATTTGAAGTTGCAGTGTGTAAAACCAGACAAATGAGAAAGTTATCTGAAGAAAGGTTTCTCTGAGATGGCACATATTTCTTCAGAAATTCAAGATGGGCCTCCTAAAGATGAATCCACTGATTCAGAAACCTCCATTAGATCTTCTTTGTATGATTATACAACTGGGGACTCAGTTTTTGAGGTCTATGATTGAAGAATATGCTTTTCAAGCTTTGTCTGAGGATCTTGTGATCAAAAGGCCACACTACACATATTCTGTCTCTGAAACAGATGATGGGAATGATTTTCTTTCACTCACATTTCCACGAAAACTTTGGAATATAGTTGAAAGTGATCAGTTTGAATCTATTTGGTGGGATGAGACAGGCACATGTATAGTGATCAATGAAGAACTCTTTAAGAAAGAAGTCTTGGAAAGAAAGGATCCTTTCAGAATATTTGAAACCAAGAGTATGAAAAGTTTCATTCGACAGCTTAACCTTTATGGATTTCATAAAAACCGACAAAGTGTTCAAAGATCGGCTTCACTACCTGTCTTTTTGGAAGAAGAAAACAACATCTCTCTTTTGAGTAAGGTATTCCAAAATTTTCACTTATTGGCAATATGTCAGATTAAATCATGTGACCTAGAAAGCATGTTCATATATGTAGCTAAAATGGAATTTCAACTTGAGATATCAAATTGTTGAAAAAGTTTTATGTTTTTGAAGTTGAAAACAGCTGGAGGTTAAAATATTGGATGTTAACAAACTTTCCTATCAACTTGAAACCAGATATAAATTCTGAAGCTACTTAAAGTGGTATTTGCTGTATATATACAACATACTTTTAGTTGAGAATATTCTTTCTAACATGTTACCTGTTAAAACTACCAACAGAGGTATTTTATTTGATGTTATTTAATTGGTTCCATTAAAGGGATACGTTTTTATAACTTAGCTTTGTTTGTCAGTTTTACCTGGGTTTATAAAGCAACTAAATAATTTAATTCTTTTATTTTAGTTACAGACCTACTATAATCCAAATTTCAAAAGAGGCCATCCCCAACTTTTAGTAAGAATGCAAAGAAGAGTTGGAATTAACAATGTGTCTCCAATATCTTCATTAGTTCAAGGTAACAAGAAGCGTGCTAAAGCAAGTGTCAAAAAGGATGATCATAACTCTGAATTTCTTCCCGAAATGAGTGGAGAGAGCGCATTTCCAGCTTCCACAAGTTTAAGTGTGCCTTTCATACAAAAGCCTCATACCAGCCAGATAGTCGCTTAATACCAGTGCCCTATCTCCATGTGACTTACCTAACCCATCAGCAATATCAGTTAGACACACAGACCAGATTGTGGTAGATCAACCTGAAGTTTTAAAAAAACTGAGCATTTTTAATTGGCACTCACAGAGAAGCTACACTCAAGCAAACGGCCACGTTGAGGACTTTGCTACTACAACTACATCTACTTCTCAGAACCACATCGAATCTCCATTACAGAGCAGTTATTCTGGACTGATGGTGGAACCTTCTAAATTTCCAGACAGGCATAGCGATATGTCAGCCCATGACAATCCTTTTCTTAACCTGCAAGAGAGAGGCAGCTCATGGTTCTCAGTGCCAACAATCGCTGATACATCTGTCTCCTCTCTTTCAAGTAAACTCATCAATACATCTGCCTCCTCTCTTTCAAGTAAACTCATCAATAATCATCATTACGTGAAAACCATCCTAATTAAAACTGATCTGTCAAATACATGTCAGATTATGGAGCCTAAAGGAGATTGAAATTTACGTTTGGAGATGTCAACAAATATCTACAATTCTTGTATTTGAACAATAAATTTCCATGTTCAACTTCATAGTTTCATTTTTTTTATTTCAAACAAGGAAGAGTAAAATGAGGCTTTAGTTCAATAGTTGGCTATTTTACTGCATGGTTTTATAAACTCGTCAGTTCAAGAAAATATTCGTTATGCATCCTAGATCAATGACACCTGATATAATATTTGTAAGCAAGCAAATGAGAACAAAGGGAAAAGACGTAATGGATGTAAAGTGATTTCTGAAATCATCCCTGATGAAATGAAGGGGTGCCTAAATTAGGATGTTATGGGTGAAGGAAGAGATTCAAATAAAGTTAGAAAAATGAAAATACACAGTATGAACTTCAGTGCATTCACACATTATATTCTATTAGTTACTGGTAGAGTCTTAAAAGGTTAGACAGCGATTGCTTTCTTTATAGAAATTCATTCTGTCCTTGAAAATATAGATATTGTAGCATGTCCAAAATCTTGATCACAATTATGCCATCACTGTGATCACAAAGATAACATGACATAATCAGTGGCTGGCCCATGGTCAGCACAAGATACGTACTTTACAAGTGGTATTCTATAGGGTTATTTTTGCTCTGCTGTATTTAAGGCCCATCTTTATTTCCTGACACCATGATTCCACTGTATAATTCCAAATGCAGGTTTAGATGTTGCTTATCTGTCGCCATAGAGACAGAATAAGTTCCTGGTGGTGACTGCAGCACATCAGCATGGTTAAAGTTCATGGAAGAAATGATATCTGTTTTCCTTAGTAATTTCATTATCTTTCTCTTATACTGTGCTTCTGAAGCTACAATCACACAAATTATTTTCAATCATGCTAAGCCCTTCCTCACAACATTGTCTCAACACTTTCTTTGGATTGGAAGGAACTTCTGTTTGCCCTCCCATGAAGGAGAGCACAGATATCAGGTCTTCAATGTATCTTTCACATCAGCTGAAACATAGAGCCTACCAATGACAAATTTTACGTGCTTACTGAATGATCAATAAAGAAATGTGATAACCAATCAAATGCTCTACACTTTACTCAACAACATTCTATAACCTGCACTACTATCATAATTCACCTTTGCTATTTACTGAGAAAATGTTCCAAGTTGATAAATATGTATTATATTTACATGGATGTACGATTTCTCGGGAGGCATGTATTCCCGTGTTTTGAAGAATATTTCACCTTTTGATGTCATTTTTCTCTTATTATGTTGTGTCAATCAAAGTCTTTTGCATAGGCAAATAGGAGTAGATGCTTTCTTGGAGTTCTCTTGCTTTTTGGAGGACACAATAGGTGTTGACAATTTAATCTCGATTCCCCTGCCCTTTGTAAATCCAGCTTGAATATCTGGAAACTCATGGTTCACATTCTGTTGAAACTTGGCTTGGGGAATTTTGAGCAGTTTTTTGCGACTCTGTGCTATTGCTGCTGCTGCTAATTTGCGTCAGTCATGTTCGACTCTGCGCAACCCCGTAGACAGAAGCCCACCAGGCTGTGCTGTCCCTGGATTCTCCAGGCAAGAACACTTGAGTGGCTTGCCATTTCCTTCTCCAATGAATGAAAGTGAAAAGAAAAAGTGAAGTCGCTCAGTCATGCCTGACTCTTCACCACCCCATGGACTGAAGCCTACCAGGCTCCTCCATCCATGGGATTTTCCAGGCAAGAGTACTGGGGTGGGTTGCCATTGCCTTCTTCACAGCTGTGTGAGATGTATGCAATTAAGCAGTTGTGTGGACATCCTTTGATTGCCTTTCTTTGAGGTTGGTATGAAAACTGATCATTTTCAGTCCTCTGGCCATAGCTGAGTCTTCCAAATTTGTTGGCATATGGAGGGCGGCACACTCAGAGCATCTTCTTTCAGAATTTGAAATATCTCAACTGAATTCCATCACCTCCACGAGCTTTGTTTGTAAGCATGCTTCCTAAGTCCCGTAGACTTTGTATTACAGGACGTCCATCCCTAGGTGAATGATCATACCATCGTCCTTCACTGGGTCATGAAGACCCTTTGGGCATAGTTCATCTGTTTATTTTTCCCACCTCCTCTTAATAGCTTGTACTTCTGTTATGTCTGTACCATTTCTGTCCTTTATTGTGCCCATCTGTGTATGAATTTTTTCCTTGGAATCTCTGATTTTCTTGACGCGATCAGTAAGGATAAAATTCTATTTATTTCCTTTATTTATTGGCTTTGATAACTGTGGAAGGTGTTATCTCTTTTTACTATTCCTTAGGACTCTGCATCCAAATGTGCATCGTTTTCCTTTTTCTCTTTTTGTTTAGCTTCACTACTCTTCTCAGCTCTTTTTGAGGCCAGGTAACTTTCAGTTCAGTCGCTCAGTCATGTCCGACGCTTTGCAACCACTGAATTGCAGCACGCCAGGCCTCCCTGTCCATCACCAACTCCTGGAGTTCACTCAGACTAACATCCGTCGAGTCAGTGATGCCATCCAGCTATGTCATCCTCTGTCGTTCCCTTCTGCTCTTGCCCACAATCCCTCCCAGCATCACAGTACTTTCCAATGAGTCAACTCTTCGCATAAGGTGGCCAAAGTACTGGAGCTTCAGCTTGAGCATCATTCCTTCCAAGGAAATCCCAGGGCTGATTTCCTTCAGAATGGACTGGTGGTATCTTTTTTCAGTCCAAGAAAATTTCAGGAGTCTTCTCCAACACCACAGTTCAAAAGCATAATTCTTTGGCACTCAGCCTTCTTCACAGTCCAACTCACACACATACATGACCTCAGGAAAAACCATGCCTTGACTAGATGGACCCTAGTCAGCAAAGTAATGTCTCTGCTTTTGAATATAACATCTAGGTTGGTCATAATTTTTCTTCCAAGGAGTAAGTGTCTTTTAATTTCATGGCTGGCAATCACCATCTGCAGTGATTTTGGAGCCCCCCAAAATAAAGTCTGACACTGTTTCCACTATTTCTCCATCTATTTCACGTGAAGAAATGGGACCGGATTCCATGATCTTCGTTTTCTGAAAGCTGAGCTTTAAGCCAACTTTTTCAGTATCCTCTTTCACTGTCATCAAGAGGCTTTTTAATTCCTTTTCACTTTGTGTCATAAGGATGGAATCATCTGCATATCTGAGGTTATTGATATTTCTCCCAGCAGTCTTGATTCCAGCCTGTGTTTCTTCCAGCACAGTGTTTCTTGTGATGTACTCCTCATAGAGGTTAAATAAGCAGGGTGAAAATATGCAGGCTTGATGCACTTCTTTCCTTCCTTTTTTTTTCAGTGTTTTTTTTTTTAATTTTTTTAATTTTTATTTTATTTTACTTTACAATACTGTATTGGTTTTGCCCTACATTGACATGAATCCACCACGCACGTGTACATGCGTTCCCAAACATGACCCCCCTCCCACCTCCCTCCCCTTAACATCTCTCTGGGTCATCCCTGTGCACCAGCCCCAAGCATGCTGTATCCTGCATCAGATATAGATTGGAGATTCGATTCTTACAAGATAATATACATGTTTCAATGCCATTCTCCCAAATCATCCCACCCTCTCCCTCTCCCTCTGAGTCCAAAAGTCTGCTATACACATCTGTCTCTTTTTTGCTGTCTTGCATACATCATTGCCATCTTTCTAAATTCCAAATGTCTGTGTTAGAATGCTGTATTGGTGTTTTTCTTTCTGGCTTATTTCACTCTGTATAATTGGCTCCAGTTTCATCCAACTCATTAGAACTGATTCAAATGTATTGTTTTTAATTGCTGAGTAATACACCATTGTGTATATGTACCACAGCTTTCTTATCCATTCATCTGCTGATGGACATCTAGGTTGTTTCCACGTCCTGGCTATTATAAACAGTGATGCAATGAACACTGGGGTCATGTGTCTCTTTCAATTCTGGTTTCCTTGGTGTGTATGCCCAGCAGTGGGATTGCTGGGTCATAAGGCAGTTCTATTTGCAATTTGTTAAGGAATCTCCACAGTGTTCTCCATAGTGGTTGTACTAGTTTACACCAACAGTGTAGGAGGGTTCCCTTTTCTCCAAACCCTCTTCAGCATTTATTGCCTGCAGATTTTTGGATCGCAGACATTCTGAATGGTGTGAAGTGGTACCTCATTGTGGTTTTGATTTGTATTTCTCTAATAATGAGTGATGTAGAGCATCTTTTCATGTGTTTCTTAGTCATCCGTTTATCTTCTTTGGAGAAATGTATATTTAGTTCTTTGTCCCATCTTTTGATTGGGTCGTTTATTTTACTGGAATTGAGCTGCATAAGTTGCTTGTATATTTTTGAGATTTGTTCTTTGTCAGTTCCTTTGTTTACTATTATTTTTTTCCCATTCAGAAGTCTGTCGTTTCACCTTGCTTATATTTTCCTTTGTTGTGGAGAAGCTTTTAATTTCAATTAGATCCCATTTGTTTATTTTTGCTTTTATTTCCAGAATTCTGGGAGGTGGATCATAGAGGATCCTGCTGTGATTAATGTCAGGGAGTGTTTTGCCTATGTTCTCCTCTAGGAGTTTTATAGTTTCTGGTCTTATGTTTAGATGTTTAATCCATTTTGAGTTTATTTTTGTGTGTGGTGTTAGAAAGTGATCTAGTTTCATTCTTTTACAAGTGGTTGACCAGTTTTCCCAGCACCATTTGTTAAAGAGATCGTCTTTACTCCACTGTATATTCCTGCCTCCTTTTTCAAAGATGAGGTGTCCATATGTGTGTGGATTTATCTCTGGGCTTTCTATTTTGTTCCATTGATCTATATTTCTGTCTTTGCGCCAGTACAATACTGTCTTGATGACTGTGGCTTTGTAGTAGAGCCTGAAGTCAGGCAAGTTGATTCCTCCTGTTCCGTTCTTTTTCAAGATTGCCTTGGCTATTCAAGGTTTTTTGTATTTCCATACAAATCTTGAAATTATTTGTTCTAGTTCTGTGAAAAATATGGCTGGTAGCTTGATAGGGATTGCATTGAATCTGTAAATTGCCTTGGGTAGTATACTCATTTTCACTATATTGATTCTTCTGATCCATGAACGTGGTATATTCCTCCATCTATTTGTGTCCTCTTTGATTTCTTTCAGCAGTGTTTTATATTTTTCTATATATAGGTCTTTAGTTTCTTTAGGTAGATATATTCCTAGCATTTTATTCTTTTTGTTGCAATGGTGAATGGAATTGTTTCCTTAATTTCTTTTTCTACTCTCTCATTATTAGTGTATAGGAATGCAAGAGACTTCTGCGTGTTGATTTTATATCCTGCAACCTAAACATATTCATTGATTAGCTCTAGTAATTTTCTGATGGAGTCTTTAGACTTTTCAATGTAGAGGATCATGTCATCTGCAAATAGTGAGAGTTTTATTTCTTCTTTTCCAATTTGGTTTCCTTTGATTTCTTTTCCTGCTCTGATTGCTGTGGCCAAAGCTTCCAGAACTATGTTGAACAGTAGTGGTGAAAGTGGTCAGCCTTGTCTTGTTCCTGACTTTAGGGGAAATGCTTTTAATTTTTCACCATTGAGGAGAATGTTTGCTGTGGTTTTGTCATACATAGCTTTTATTATGTTGAGGTATGTTTCTTCTATTACTGCTTTCTGGAGAATTCTTATCATAAATGGATGTTGAATTTTTTCAAAGGCCTTCTCTGCATCTATGAGATAATCATATGGCTTTTATTTTTCAATCTGTTAATGTGGTGAATTACATTGATTGATTTGTGGATATTGAAGAATCCTTGAATCCCTGGGATAAAGCCCACTTAGTCATGGTGTATGATCTTTTTAATGTGTTGCTGGATTCTGTTTGCAAGAATTTTGTTGAGGATTTTTGCATCTATGTTCATGAGTGATATTGGCCTGTAGTTTTCTTTTTTCATAGTGTCTTTGTCAAGATTTGGTATTAGTGTGATGGTGGCCTCATTGAATGAGTTTGGAAGGTTACCTTCCTCTGCAATTTTCTGGAAGAGTTTGAGTAGGATTGGTATTAGCTCTTGTTGAAATTTTTGGTAGAATACAGCTGTGAAGCCGTCTGGACCTGGGCTTTTGTTGCTGGAAGATTTCTAGCTACAGTTTCAATTTTCGTACTTGTGATGGGTCTGTTAAGATTTTCTATTTCTTCCTGGTTCAGTTTTGGAAAGTTGTACATTTCTAAAAATTTGCCCATTTCTTCCACGTTGTCCATTTTATTGGCATATAATTGCTGAAAGTAGTCTCATGATCTTTTGTATTTCTGTGTTTTCTATTGTGATCTCTCCATATTCTGATAAAATAGACTAAAACAAAGGATGTGAAAAGAGACAAAGAAGGCCACTACATAATGTTCAAAGGATCAATCCAAGAAGAAGATATAACAATTATAATTATATATGCACCCAATATAGGAGCTCCGCAATATGTAAGACAAATGCTAACAGGCATGAAAGGGGAAATTAACAATAACACAATAATAGTGGGGACTTTAATACTCCACTCACACCTATGGACAGATCAACTAAACAGAAAATTAACAAAGAAATGCAAACTTTAATGATACATTAGACCAGTTAGACCTAATTGATATCTATAGGACATCTCACCCCAAAAAAAGGAATTTCACTTTTTTCTCAAGTGCTCATGGAACCTTCTCCAGGATAGATCATATCCTGGGCCATAAATCTAACCTTGATAAATTCAAAAAAATCGAAATCTTTTCAAGCATCTTTTCTGACCATAATGCATCAAGATTAGATCTCAATTACACAAGAAAAACTATTAAAGATTCCAACATATGGAGGCTGAACAACACACTTCTGAATAACCAACAAATCATAGAAGAAATCAAAATATGCATAGAAACTAATGAAAATGAAAACACAACAACCCAAAACCTGTGGGACACTATAAAAGCAGTGCTAAGAGGAAAGTTCTTAGCAATACAGGCATACCTCAAGAAACAAGAAATAAGTCAAATAAATAACCTAACTCTTCACCTAATACAACTAGAAGAGGAAGAAATGGGGAACCCGAGAGTTAGTAGAAGGAAAGACATCTTAAAAATTAGGGCAGAAATAAATGTCAAAGAAACAAAAGAGACCATAGCAAAAATCAACAAAGCCAAAAGCTGGTTCTTTGAAGGATAAATAAAATTGACAAAACATTAGCTAGACTCATCAAGAAACAATGAGAGAAAAATCAAATTAATAAAATTAGAAATGAAAATAGAGAGTGCACTTCTTTTCCTATTTGCAACCAGTCTGTTGTTCCATGTCCAATTCTAACTGTTGCTTCCTGACCTGCATACAGATTTCTCAAGAAGCAGGTCAGATTGTCTGCCATTCCCATCTCTTTCAGAATTTTCCACAGTTTGTTGTGATCCACACAGTCAAAGGCTTTGGCATAGTCAATAAAGCAGAAATAGATGTTTTTCTGGAACTCTTTTGCTTTTTCCATGATCCAGTGGATGTTGGCAATTTGATCTCTGGTTCCTTTGGCTTTTCTAAAACCAGCTTCAACATCAGGATGTTCACAGTTCACGTACTGCTGAACCCTGGTTTGGAGAATTTTGAGAATTACTTTACTATTGTGTGAGATGAGTACAATTGTGCAGCAGACTGAGCATTCTTTGGCACTGCCTTTCTTTGGGATTGGAGTGAAAATTGACCTTTTCCAGTCCTGTGGCCACTGCTGAGTTTTCCAGATTTGCTTGCATATTGAGCGCAGCACTTTCACAGCATCACTATTCAGGATAGCTCCACTGGAATTCTATCACCTCCCCAACTTTGTTATTGATGCTTTCTAAGGCCCACTTGACTTCACATTACATTATGTCTGGCTATAGATGAGTGATCACATCATCGTGATTATCCGGGTCATGAAGGTCTTTTTTGTACAGTTCTTCTGTGTATTCTTGCAACATCTTCTTTATATCTTCTGCTCTGTTATGTCCAGACTACGTCTGTCCTTTATCGATCCCATCTTTGCATGAAATGTTCCTTTGGTATCTCTAATTTTCTTGAAGAGATCTGTAGTCTTTCCCATTCTGTTCTTTTCCTTTATTTCTTTGTACTGATCACTGAAGAAGGCTTTCTTATCTCTCCTTGCTCTTATTTGGAACTCTGCATTCAGATTCTTATATCTTTCCTTTTCTCCTTTTCTTTTTGCCTCTCTTCTTTTCACAGCTATTTGAAAGGCCTCGCCAGACAGCCATTTTGCTTTTTTGCATTTCTTTTCCATGTGGATGGTCTTGATCCGTGTCTCCTGTACAATGTCACAAATCCCATTCCATAGTTCATCAGGCAGTCTATCTATCAGATCAAGGCCCTTAAATTTATTTCTCACTTCCACTTTATAATCATAAGGGATTTGATTTAGGTCATACCTGAATGGTTTAGCGGTTTTCCCTACTTTCTTCAATTTAAGACTGAATTTGGTTATAAGCAGTTCATGATCTGAACCACAGTCAGCTCCTGGTCTTGTTTTTCTGACTGTATAGAGGTTCTCCATCTTTGACAACAAAGAATATAATCAATCTGATTTCTGTGTTGAACATGTGGTGATATCCATGTATAGAGTCTTCTGTTGTGTTGTTGGAAGAGGGTGTTTGCTATGACCAGTGCATTTTCTTGGCCAATCTCTATTTGTCTTTGCCCTGATTCATTCTGCATTCCAAGGCCAAATTTGTCTGTTAACCTAGGTGTTTCTTGACTTCCTACTTTTTCATTTCAGTCTTCTATAATGAAAATGACATATTTCTTGGGTGTTAGTTCTACAAGGTCTTGTAGGTCTTCATAGAAGGGTTCAACTTCAGCTTCTTCAGCATTACTGGTTGGGGCATAGACTTGGATTAGGTTGATATTGAATGGTTTGCCTTGGAAACTAACTGAGATCATTCTGTCGTTTTTTGAGATTGCATCCAAATACTGCATTTTGGATTCTTCTGTTAACCGTGGATGGCTACTCCATTTCTTCTGAGGGATTCCTGCCCACAGTAGCAGATATAATGGTCATCTGAGTTAAACTCACCCATTCCAGTCCATTTTACTTGGCTGATTCCTTGAATGTAGATGTTCACCCTTGCCGTCTCTTGTTTGACCACTTCCAATTTGCCTTGATTCATGGACCTGATATTCCAGGTTCCTGTTCAATATTGCTCTTTAGAGCATTGGACCTTGTTTTCCATCACCAGTCACATCCACAGCTGGGTATTGTTTTTGCTTTGGCTCCATCCCTTCATTCTTTCTGGGGTTATTTCTCCACTGATCTCCAGTAGCGTATTGGACACCTACTGACCTGGGGAGTTCCTCATTCAGTATCCTATTATTTTGCCTTTTCATACTGTTCCTGGGGTTCTCAAGGCAAGAATACTGAAGTGGTTTGCCATTCCTTTTTCAAATGGACCACATTCTGTCAGACTTCTCCACCATGACCCTCCCATCTTGGGTTGCCCTGTGGGCATGTCTTGGTTTCACTGAGTTAGACATCATGGTGGTCCTTGTGTGATTAGATTTACTAGATTTCTGTAAGTATGGTTTCAGTGTCTCTGCCCTCTGATGCCCTCTTGCAACACCTACCATATAACTTGGGTTTCTCTTACCTTGGGTATGGGGTATCTCTTCATGGCTGTTCCAGCAAAGCGCAGCCACTGCTCCTTACCTTGGATGAAGGGTATCTCATCACCACTGCCCTTCCTGACCTTCCACGTGATATAACTCCTCTAGGCCCTCCTGCACCAGTGCAGCCACTGCTCCTTGAATGTGGGTTGCCCTTCCCGGCCTCCGCCCCTGGCCTCGGCCATGGGATGTCTCCTTGCAACTGCCTCCCCTAGCCTTGGGAGTGGGGTGGCTCCTCCCAGCCCCTGACCCTGGGCTCAGGTGCCGGGTGGCTCCTTCAGTTCCCGACCCTGACCTTGGACCAGGGTGGCTCCTCTCGGCCATTCCTGTGCAGTCCCAGCCTGGCACTCTCGGCCGCTGCCCCTGACCTCGGACTTGGGGTACCTCCTCTTGGCCACGCTGAATGCGCTGGCTGTCACAGCCGCTTTTCCATTTTACATTTCTTTTCCATGCAGATTTTCTTGATCAATCTTTCCTATACAATATCGCAAACCTCCATCCATAGGTCTCCAGGTGCTCATCTGTCAGATAGAATCCCCTGTATCTATTTATCACTTTCACCATATAATCATAAGGGTTTTGACTTTAAATGTGTAAAATATATTAATTCCCTATTTCCTCTAGTGAAATCTTCACCCAGATTTCCATCAAAGAAATACAGAAAACTCTATTTTATTTGGGAAATACATGAAATATAGCTGTTTGATGTTTGCCATTTAGCTCAGGCCTTAATTTCTGAATCATGTAAAATTATCTTTCTTGTGTATGAATGTGGAAAGTGTTTCACATGTGAAAATTTGAGAATTCATATTTCTTATGAGAACATTTCTCCCCAGATTGTCAGATGTGAGACAGAATTTCAAATCTCATATCTGAAGGCTGTAATTCAAACTTGTCTGATGGAAATATAGAGAATATCAGAGCTCATGCATGAAATCTGTGGGCAAATTCTATATTTCTTGTAGGAAAATTAACCCAGGTTTTTCAAACGTTAGTATTCAGTATTTCATGAAGGAAAGACTTCACAAATGTTTTCAAATTACAAATATGAAAAAATTCCATATTTCATGTGACCATGTTGGGATATGTGACATATATATATATATATATATATATATATATATATATATATATTTTTTTTTTTTTTAATTTCCTGTCAAAGAATCTGCATCCAGATTTTCATAACTCTAATGTAAAATTTCCACATTTTCTGCAGAATATTTTGTGTCCATACCTTCACTTATGATGTGCAGAGAATTCTGTATTTTAAGTTGGAAATACTTTCTCCAGATTTGTATATGTGAATAATAGAGAATTTTATGTGTCACATCCTGAAACCTGCATCTAGATTTTCACATGTGAAACAGAATTTCATCTTTTATGTAGGACACTCTCATTTCAGATGTCGATACTTGAAACAGATAATACTTTTATAAAGAGGCGCCTTACTTACTATTTTTCTTCTGTCATTATGGTGTTGTCATTGGATTACTAATGCTATTCATATCTCCCATATAAATTTTGTTTCTAACTTGAGCTTCATCTAGATTTTAATTTTTTCATCGTATTCTCTGCATAGAACTTAAATAAGCAGGACAACAATACAAAGCTTTGACTTCTTCCTTTCCCAATTTTGAATCAGTTAATTGCCCCGTGTCCAATTCTAACTGCTTCATCTTCGCTTCCATACACATTTCCCAGGAGACATATAAGGTATTCTCTCATTTTTATCTCTAAAAATTTTACAAAATTATTATTATTATTATTATTATTATTATTATTATTGGTTTGTGTGTGATTTGCAGTGTCCAAGTCATTAGCAGAGACAGTTAAGCAGATATAGATGATTGCATGCTATCTCCTTGCTTATCCTATGATACAAACATCAACTCATGTGTACCTCTTATGATTAAATAATTAACTACACATTCCTGTCTTTGTTGGTTTTGTTATTTTATTTTTTTGGTCATTGTTTCTGTTGCCGTTTTCTCTCTTTTTCAAGTAGTCAAGTACCAACTGGTAATTTCCCATGAACTTGCCATCTTATTCTAAATGAATTAAATTATGCCTATGGCAGTCTCTGGCCTTTGATAGCCACTGAATGGAGTTACACTTCAAGATCTGAAATCAGTGATCCATGCTCTGGGGAAAATGTCAGGAACTTTCAAAAACTAACTAGATATATTCAAGTGCCGACTTTTTGAGCCCAATTATGCTATTATATGTTATGTGGAAAGTTCTACATTTCTTCATGCTGATGACAATTACTCATTAACAGAAATTTCCAAGGGGGAAAGAAAAAACAACAACACATTATGCCTGATTGCATGTTGGAAGTCAAAGTAGTGCCAGTTACGTGCGTACATAAGGAACGCGCATCAAACAGATTAATTCATGGCAACTAATGTTTCCTGTTTTACTGTCAAGGAAGAAAAAATAATAGAGCTTGCCAGGAAAAACTGCGAATTTCCAAGAAGGCAGAATTGTAGGCAGATGTGAAATGCAAGTCTCTCAATGAATGGACCACAAATAATACCTCTACATGGACAATAGTTCTCCCACAGCATCAGATAAATACTAGCAGAAGACCTGGTCACCAGAATGTCCCATGTGGGTTCCAGATATACCTGTGTTAGAAAGGAACTAAGAAGGGAGAAGGAGGATAAGAAGAAGCAAGACAAAACTTCATGTGGGAGATGGAGAAGCAGGGAAGAGATTTCCAGAATGAGGCAAGCTCCTTCACTAAAGGGTAAATTACCTTGGACTGAAAGGAAACAAGATAAAACAGATGATGAAATATAATTTGGATAGAGTGAGAGCCACACAGACAATGCGTGTCATGGCCTGTATGTCTCACACTGCAATGCAGTTCAGTCAGTGTGTATGGGGCCCAGAAGCCGGAAGGTGGGATTTATAGAGTGATTCTCAGAGAGGACTGCTGTTGACTGTGTGGAGATGGCCTGATGGTCCACGTATGAGTAGCTGTGTTGCAGGGAATGTCTTTGAGAATCCCAAAACTGCCAAAGAGGGAGGACCTTACTGCATTGTCACATACCGGAGGTAGAGAATATCTTGGTAGACCCTCACCTTCCCACCTGTTAACACCTACTACAAGGCAATAGAGAAAGACCAGCAGAAGTACCACTCATGCTCCTGAAAAACACAGGCTAAAGGATCCTATTAAGGCCAAATCTTTTCTGCCTATGGCTGCTGGCTTCTATTCAAAATTGACACCACCATGGTTCCAGCATTTCAAGTAGCTATACCACCTCCTGTGATCATCACGGCAGATCCCAGTGTGCCACAAGTGTCTAAGGGGCAGACTCCTTTGGCGACCACATGGCCTTGGAAAGCAGAATGAAGCAGGGCAAAGACTAATAGAGTTTGGCAAAGGAAAATGCACTTGTCATAGCAAACATCCTCTTCCAACAACACAAGAGAAGACTCTACACATGGACATCACCAGATGGTCAACACCGAAATCAGATTGATTATATTCTCTAGAGCCAAAGATGGAGAAGCCCTATGCAGTCAACAAAAACAAGACCAGGAGCTGACTGTGGCTCAGATCATGAACTCTTATTACCAATTCAGACTTAAACTGAAGAAGTAGGGAAAACCGCTAGACCATTCAGGTATGACCTAAATAAATCCTTATGATATACAGTGGAAGTGAGAAATAGATTTAAGAGCCTACATCTGATAGATAGCGTGCTTGATGAAATATGGAATGAGGTTGTGACACTGTAGAGGAGACAAGATCAAGACCCCATGAGAAAGAAATGCAAAAAGCGAAATGGCTGTCTGGGGAGGCCTTACAAATAGCGGTGGAAAGAAGAGAGGCGAAAAGCAAAGGAGAAAAGGAAAGATATAAGCAGCTGAATGCAGAGTTCCAAAGAATAGGCAAGAAGAGATAAGAAAGCTTTCTCAGCAATCAATGAAAAGAAATAGAGGAAAAGAACAGAATGGGAAAGAATAGAGATCTCTTCAAGAAAATCAGAGATACCAAGGAAACATTTCATGCAAAGATGGGCTTGATAAAAGGACAGAAATTGTATGGATCTAACAGAAGCAGAAGATATTAAGAAGTGGTGGCAAGAATATGCAGAAGAACTGTACAAAAAAGATCTTCAACGACCTGGATAATCACGATGGTGTGATTAGCTCATCTAGAGCCAGACATCCTGTAATGTGAAGTCAAGTGGGCCTTAGAAAGCATCACTACAAACAAAGCTAGTGGAGGTGATGGCATTCCAGTTGAGCTGTTTCAGATCCTGAAAAGATGATGCTGTAAGATGCCGCACTCATATGTCAGCAAATTTGGAAAAACTCAGCAGTGGCCACAGGACTGGAAAAGATCAGTTTTCATTCCAATTCCAAAGAAAAGCAATGCCAAAGAATGCTCAAACTAACTGCACAGTTGCACTCAACTCACATGCTAGTAAAGTAATGCTTCAAAATTCTCCAAGCCAGGCTTCTACAATACATGAACTGTGAATTTTTTGATGTTCATTCTAGTTTTTAGAAAAGCAGAGGAACCAGAGATCAAATTGCCAACATCCACTGGATCATGGAAAAAGCAAAGTGTTCCATAAAAAATATCTGTCTCTGATTTATGGACTACCCAAAGCCTTTGACTGTGTGGATCACAATAAACTGTGGAAAATTCTGAAAGAGATGGGAATAGTAGAACACCTGACCTGTCTCTTGAGAAATCTGTATGCAGGTCAGGAAGCAACAGCTAGAACTGGACATGGAACAACAGACTGGTTCCAAATAGGAAAAGGAGTACATCAAGACTGTATTTTGTCACCCTGCTTATTTAACTTCTATGCTAGTACATCATGAGAAACGCTGGATTGGAAGAAACACAAGCTAGAATCAAGACTGCTGGGAGAAATATCAATAACCTCAGATATGTAGATGACACCACCCTATGGCAGAAAGTGAAGAGGAACTAAAATGCCTCTAGATGAAAATGAAAGAGGAGAGTGAAAAAAGTGGCTTAAAGCTCAATATTCAGAAAATGAAGATCATGGCTTCCAGTCCCATCACTTCATGGGAAATAGATGAGGAAACAGTGAGGCAGTGTCAGACTTTTTGGGCTCCAAAATCACTGCAGATGGTGACTGCAGCCATGAAATTAGAAGGCACTTACTTCTTGGAAGAAAAGGTATGACCAACCTAGATAGCATATTCAAAAGCAGAGACATTACTTTTCCGACTAAGGTCTATCTAGTCAAGGCTATGGTTTTTCCAGTGGTCATGTATGGATGTGAGAGTTGGACTGTAAAAAGGATGAGCACCAAAGAATTATGCTTTTGAACTGTGGTGTTGGAGAAGACTCTGGAGGGTCCCTTGGACTGCAAGGAAATCCAACCAGTCCATTCTGAAAGAGATCAGCCCTGAGATTTCTTTGGAAGGAATGATGCTGAAGCTCAAACTCCAGTACTTTGGCCACCTCATGCGAAGAGTTGACTCATTGAAAAGACCCTGATGCTGAGAGGGGTTGGGGGCAGGAGGAGGAGGGGACGACAGAAGATGAAATGGCTGGATGTCATCACTGGCTGGATGAATGTGAATCTGAATGCACTCCGGGAGTTGGTGATGGACAGGGAGGCCTGGAATGCTGCAATTCATGGGGTAGCAGAGTCGGACACGACTGAGTGATTGCACTGAATGATTTATGGAGATTATAAATCTGGGAGAGGGGAAACTGAAAATTGCAAACCTCTGTCCTAATCGTTCTGTAAAAGTATAAAGATAATCTTAAACTTGGATAAACAGGCAGCCCATAAATACTGAGGGGCTATCTTATTCGCCAACACCTTTTACCTCTTCAGGATGAATCCCTGGCTGCTGGAGTTGGACTTCAGCCCTCTGGCCCATGTTGAGGACTAGGACACGTTCAGATGCAGCACTAGGAAATATGTGTACTCTTTTGATGCGTTCAACTGTTGTGTTTTTTGTGTGTCATTTTTCTCAATTGTAGGCTTCTTTGTTACTACACATTGATTTGATCTTTGAAGATTATTTCAACCATGTTTTTATTTTTGTATTATTGTTTCTACTTTTATTTTGCTTTCCTATTTTCTGTGCCTTTTGTTGCTGTTGCATCACTTCATTTTTTAACACAGGTATGTATTCTATATTAACTGTGGTTTCTTGTTATTCTTTAGGGGCTGTTCTGATCTTCTTGTCAGATTTGCTTTCTTTATTCTTCAGTTGGCACTCTGCTCTGGGTTTTTTTTTTTACTTGATTGAGATTACTTGATTGGTTCTCTTTATGAATCTCTTGTCTTCTCTGTAATGTTTATTGCTTGTGGTGCCTTCTATTTATTTATCTATTTGTCATGTATCTATGTTACTTTTTTAATCTCCTCAATATTTACTATGGTATTGTAGTTTTTTGGACATAAGTTGGGCCTGATCTTTTGGGTGTCAGCACCTGAGAGGGTAGCAGGCAGGAAGGCCAGGGGTCTCCAAATGAAGGAAATAGCCAGCAAGTGTCAGACATTTTTACCTCTCTAAGTGGCAGGAGGAAACAAACTAGCAATATTTGTGCTTTTTTCCTTCTCTATACAAATTTAAAAGGTGGTTTCTCTTAAAATATTGTGTTGCAATAATGACACTTGGTTTCATCTGAAGTTAACTATTCTCAAACCTTGAGATAACCAATGCATTTTTCTTATGGAAATGTTTGTCTTAAACTATGCTATTGTACTATGTTTTACCCCAAACTCTGTCGTCAAGTCAGTGCCACCTAATGCCTCAGAACCTGCTTGACAAACCAGTATGTTATATTCAGATATTTGTTCCCTAATCTATGTAAAGAAAAAAAAAATTGTATGGTAATATGTCCTTCTACAAGATTGAAGTTAATAACTGTATGGCCCGGGATGAGTTGTCTGATGCCAAGATTATCCCAAAATATATCTTATGGGTGAGGGGCCCTGGTACCACTCTGAGTTTTAAAACACTCCTTTCTTTCATTAACAGACTGCTGGTGAGTATGTAACATCCAGCTGAAGACTAGCAGGGGGTATTCTTTCTGCCCCCTTCTGATGCCTATGTCAGAAGAATTCTCTATCTCTTTATTTTTTAATAAAAGTTTATTATACAAATCTCTGAGAGATCCCGCCTTGTCTCTTGTCCTAGATTGAATTTCTCTCCTCCAGAGGCCAAGAATCTGGGCGTATTTTCATTCCACTACCACCTTTCACACTTAGACCAGGATCATGGGACACCTGGGAATTCCCATCTACTGTGAATATCAACTGGTGACAGTCTCCATGAAGGCCTCTTTCCCAATCTCTGATGCATTGCACCCAACTGCCTACACAACCCACGGCTGATAAGCCACACCACACAACAAGCAAGACAGAAAAACACAGCCACTCATCAGCAGATAGACTGCCTAAGGTCAGACTAATCCCATAGACACCTACAAATGACATGAACAGATATGGTCCCACCATTAGAGAGGGAAGACTCAGCTGCAGAATCAAGAACATTGTTGTCAGTCTCTCCAACTCCAAAGCCAACACTAGCCACTCAATCAGCTTTATCAACTTGGAGCAAAGATGAGGCATAATAAATATAATGCAGCAGTTTGTGAAGAAATAACCATTAACATGGTAATGGGAAATGTGAAGACAGAGAAATATGTTGTGGGCTAAAGAATGTGGTAAAAACTCAGAACATAATGAAAGAAAAAATGGGCAGGCTCCCTGAAAGTGGCTTGGATGTTGTGGTAGTAAAGGCGATAAAACATTCTGGAAATGGAATGCAGAAAAGACGAGAACCATTTCTGAAGGGTCTAGAAAAATGAAAAAGTAACACACACAATGAACAATACAAAAAAGGACTTTGGTTTCCTATATGCTAATACACCCTGTTCTACTGCAGAAGCCAAACATAACATTGGAAAGAAATTATCCTCCAATTTAGAAATGTAGTTTTAAAATGAAACATAAGTGTTCAAAGGCACAAGAGACCTGACAAACTTAATTGATCCTTATAGAACATTTCACTGAAACACAGCACAATATACATTTTTTTCTAAAGTGAACATAAAATATCTTCAGAATATATCACAAAGTGGATATCAAATCAAGCCTTGGTAAACTTAAGATAGTAGTAATTGCTCATGATATATAACCACAATGCTATGATTTATATGCCACATTTTGTGGGGAGAGGACTTGAAAAACACTAGTCCATGAAGACTAATAAATATAACTCTACATGCCCATGAGATCATTCATTAAATCTGAAAGATAATGAATGAAAAATCTTAGAAATAAATGATGGCAAAACCAATACAGTATTGTAAAGTAAAATAAAGTAAATTAAAAATTTTAAAAATAAATAAATAAATAAATAAAAAGCAAAAAAACAAACTGATTTATATAAAAAATGAAATAAATAATATTAAAAAATGATTATCTGAAAGTTATGGAGCATACTAAAGCAGTAGAAGAGTGAAGTTGATAAATACCACAAAAATAATGAAGAATCATAACAGCCAACAGCAAACAACTATGTCAATAAAATTTAGAATCTGATCCATAGACAAACACTCAGAAATTCAACTAAGAAGAAACATAAAATATGAACAGAGCAATTATAAGCACTAATATTGAAATTGTAATGAAAAAATTATAGTTGACAAACTTGAAGCCAGATGGCTTCACATGGAAATATTATGAGCCAGTCAGAGAACTGCTAGCACATGCACTTCTGAAACACTTCCAAAATTCTAGAGTGGGAGGAAACCCAAAACTTATTCTACAAGGTCACCATCACACTGATACCAACACCGAGGTAACACAGAAAAAGAAAGTTACAGACCAATATCAAATAGATGAACAGACATTCTTAGCAAAATACGAGCAAATAAAACAAAAAAAATCCACCAATACCTTAAAAGGATTGAACACCATTATTAAGTGTGGGGTTTATTCCAGATATTGAAACATTCTTCAGTAGTTGCACATCAATGCATAGTGAAGGATGAAAACCATAGAATCACCTCAGTACTTGGTGAAAATATTTTGATATAATTCAACAAGTGTTTGTGATAGAAACTCTCCAAAAACTGAACATAGCAAAAACTACCTCAAACTTATCAAAGACACACGGATCAAAACTACAACATCACCTCTTACCATTCCAAATGACCATCAGTAGGGGGGAAAAAAAAAAAAAAAAAAAAGCTACCCTGTTAGTCCAGTGGCTAAAACACCATGATCCCTATGCAGGAGTCCCAGGTTTGATCCCTGGTCACGGAATTAGATTCCACACAGTGATTGAGGTTTGTGGCAACAAAATAGAGAAATAAATATTTATGTGTGCATATTAATGCATTCAAATGGAATCCAGAAAACAGGTGCTAAATAACCCATTTCGAGTGTAGGAAGGATGGACTCATAGAAAACAGACTTGTGGACACAGTGCAGGAAGGACATATGCAACATACCAAGCATGTAGTAGAGAGCTATTGCTGTGGAGTGCTCTAATGGAGTTGGTTTTGGAGTAGGAGAGGAGGCTCAAGAGGGAGATGGCAGGACTGCTCAAATGGGAGGCTCAGCTATGTTTAATAATAACTGATTTATTTTTCTGGGCAGCAGACACCAGCACAACATTGTAAAGAAAGAAAATCAGTCCTTGGCTAATTGGTGCTAGTGATAAGTAAAGCGTCACTGTGCGTGTCAAGTAAAATGTGTACCCAGGATGGCTTTAGAACATATAGACAAAGCAAAAAAAAAAAAAAAAAAAAAGGCAAACTTAACTGCAGAGCTATTTTAGCCAGAATAAATTCAGACTCTTACGCTGGTGTCCCTTCACTTCATTGATTTGTCATTGTTTCTAAAAGTAAAGAATGTCTTTGTAAAAGTAAAGTAAACATATATGGCTGTATGTTTTCATAAACTGATGTCACCAATTTATGAAACCATGAATCCCCTCGTTTTAATAATAGCTGACCTTTGACTTTCAGTACTGTGCTAAGTAGAAATAAGTAAAAATAGGTTAACACTGAGGTGGTGCACAAGAATCCCTTATATTGCAGTTTTTAGAGTGTGTGCTACTGACTGGGAAAAATGCATAGCCCCAAAGTGGAGAATTATGTTTTCTTCATCAGGCCTTCATTCTAATAAGAACTTAATCATGAGGAGCAACTTCTCAAGTATTGCAAAAAGACTGCTCTGAAGAAGGATAGGAAATCCAGGTTTTACAGAAGTTTTGGTACAACTATCAGGTATAAGAATGTCCAAATATTGTGGTTAACGAAAGAAAAACTGCTCACTAAAAGTGAATGGATTTAGATATTTTCTTCCTATTGGAAGATGCAAGAATCTGGGCTTCTTGAAATATTCCTTTGATAAGCACCCTTAACTAGGGCTTGTATCTAGTCTTTCCTGTCTCAAGTCAGTTCTTCAGGTGGCAGATGCAGTAACTAAAGACTTGATAGTGGGCAACTTGATTTCATTAAGAGTTCCCCCAGGTTTCACATTTATGGCGTGGATGCAATGGCTTATGCTTTGATGACTGCAGCATCCTATGTTTAATTGCATTAAGCGCTTTGGCAA
>NW_017217040.1:0-12807 GCF_001704415.2 Capra hircus | reverse complement strand
GCAGGATCCAAGAACGTTCCAGACAGACCTGGGCTCACTAGCTCCCTCCTGCAGAGGAAACATGAGAGAACAGCTGTTTGGAGGTTGCTTTGACTTCCCCTGGGAGGGTAGGATCCCTCCCTGGGTGCAGGGCCTCAGGGGCCATTGCCGCTGAGAAATGCCCTGGAAGCCAGACCTTTCCAGCCTTGTATGACTCAGCACGGAGGAGACTGGAAAAGCTCTCTTCCTTGGAGGAAGGAAAGGCAGCCCCAGAGAGTGTGTTTTCACACCTGTATCTTGCAGCAAGTGTTTGGCGTCTCAGACGTCAGACCTCCAGGCCTGCTCCAACGGCCTCAGTTCCAGAGTCAGGGCCGTGTGTCTCCCTGCATTTTCTGAGCCTTGGGAACACATTCCTAGGTCAGAACAGTCCTGCCCATGGGAAGGAGGCTGCGGAGTGTGTCTGAGGGGTCGGGTGCCATGCTGGGTCCAATAGACCCGGTACTCCAATAGACCCCAGGACAACAGCGGTGGGCTCCCCTGGCTTCCGAAATGCCAAAGCGAGAAGCAAAGCTAGCTCTATCAGAAGGAAGAAAAGAGCAATCGGATGGATGTTCAGGCTGTTGCTGGCCGCACCACTTCAGGGTCCCCCCGAGAGGAACAGGCGCCCTGTGGCCCTAGGTCCGATATGCAGGTTAACACACAGGGTGTGTCCCATAGGAGCCAAGAATTTTCCTGACAGACCTAGGCTCACTAGAGCTCTCCTACAGGCAAAAGGGTAGAACAGACTGTGGATGTGACTATGCTTTCCCAGCGAGCATGGGCCCTCCTTACGGCCCGGGCTCCAGGGAAATTGTCCTGAAAAATGAACTCCAAGAAGCGCTTTTCCAGCAGGCTGGGATGCAGAGTTCACAGGATGCGGGAAAGTGATCGTCCTTCAGGGAAGAAGAGGCAGCCACCAGTGTGTGTTTGCAAGCCTGTATTTGGAAGAAACTGGTTAGCTCCTTCAAGGGAGACCTCCAGGTCTGCTCAGAGGACCGAAATTCCAGAGGCAGCACCATGCATCTCCCTGTCCTTTCTGAGCCTTGGAAAGACATGCCTAGCTTATAGCGGTATTGCTCATGAAGAAGCAGGATGCAGGAATGTGTCAGACATGACTGGGTGCCTTCCTGGGTTCAGCTCCGTGAGGGGCCTTTCCACTCAAAGTAGGTCCCATGCCTCCTTGGGAGGAAGTGGGCCCGCTTGCCTCCAAATTGCCAAAGCTGGAACAAAGCTAGTTCTATCAGAGGTAAGAAAAGAGCAATTGGATGGATGTGGAAGCTGTTGCTGGCCGCACTGCTTCAGGCCCCCACCCTCTGCCCCGAGAGAAACAGGCGCCCTGTGGCCCTAGGTCCTGGATGCAGTTTCACACATAGAATGTGTCCCCATAGGAGCCAAGAATTTTCCTGACAGACCTAGGCTCACTAGAGCTCTCCTACAGAGCAAAGGGATGGGACAGATGTGTGGCTGTGGCTCTGCCTTTCCCTGGAGTGTGGAGCCGCTCCTATGGCCCGGGCTCCAGGGGAAGTTGCCCTGAATAATGACCTCCAAGAAGCGCTTTTCCAACTGGCTGAGACTGGAGTTCTCAGGATGCAGGGAAAGCGAGTGTCCTTCGGGAAGCAAAGGCAGTCACCTGTTATCATGACTTACTAGAATAGTAGGTGCCTTCTCCGGTTGGCAGAGGCCTTCCCTACCTGATCTGAAAAAGAAACGAAGTAGCTCGCTGATTTGAGAAATAATTCCAGACTTGGGTTCCAACCAGTATAGAATCCGACAATGGCCCTGTCTTTGTAGCCGCGTTAATTAACAGGTATGTGAAGCTCTAAATATCAGTGGAAATTACATACAGCATATAGGCCCAGTGTTCTGGAATGGTGGAAAGAAACAACCAAACTCTTGAAGAGACACTTTCAAAATGGATCATAGAGACTGACTGTACGTGGATGGGCTTGCTTCCGGCAGACTTACTCATATTACGGGTAACCGCACGTTCCCACAGTTGTTGTCCTTATGAAATTTTCTATGGGAGACCCCTCCCACAGTGAGGCAGGTGTTAGCAGATTTGCCACAAGTAAGGGGTGGGATTTCACAGCAGATGGAACAATTAGGTAAGGTAATAAATCAGGTAACTAAGTTTGTATAAAAAAGAATATCATTCCCCTTGAGGAACAGATTCATGAATTTGTGCTCAGTGATCAGGTGTGGCTCAATGACTGGAAACACAATTCCTTGGCCTGACATCGGAAAGGTCCTTTTACTGTTGTTTTAGCCACAATTCTGAAAGAGATGGGAATACCAGACCACCTAACCTGCCTCTTGAGAAATCTGGATGAAGGTCAGGAAGCAACAGTTAGAGCAGGACATGGAACAACAGACTGGTTCCAAAAGGAAAAGGAGTATGTCAAGGCTGTATATTGTCACCCTGTTTATTTAAGTTCTATGCAGAGTACATCATGAAAAATGCTGGATGGAAGATACATAAGCTGGAATCAAGATTGCCGGTAGAAATATCAAATCAACTTAGATATGCAGATGACACCACCATTATGGCAGAACGTGAAGAGGAACGGGTATGTCGGGGAACTTCTTGAGTTGCAGCAAGGGTGTGAAGGACCCATTGGAAGTTCCAGAGGTTAGGTGTGATTAGTCTCGAGATGCCTCAGCGGAAATGGGCCTCATGTCGCCTGGAACGGAGAGGCTCCTGGATATTCCCGAGTTTCAGCAGGTGTTCTCGAGTTACGACGGGGATTCAGGGACCCGCTCTGGCGGCCGCAGGAAAGGCCAGTTATCATGCGTGTTGCTAGGGGGCCGCTCGTGATTCCTCTCCCGTCGATGCCGGGGCCTAAGACCTTGTGTGGAGTCGGGGCCGGAAGCTGAGGATTCCTCTCCAGTGCTGACATGGATTTTGGGGTACTTCTGGAGTCTCCACAAAGGAGTCGGGCCTCGTCTCGAGTGGGGGCATGAGCGTGCCCTTTCCTCCCATGCTGTAGCAGCAGTGTCACGCTTCCCCTTGCGTGGACCAAGGGATCTGTGGCTTTCCCTCGAGTCTTTCCCACGAGGCTTTCCCACAGGGCTGTCCCACGTGTCACGGTGGTGTGAGTCGATCCTCGCATGAAAGCCAAGGCAGTGCAGGGAAAACAGGTTCCTGTGGAACGGACTGAGATATCTGGGGGAGACTTGGAATGGTGGCACGACCCTGCATTTCCTCTTCCCTTTCCTTTGGAGAGCGCCTCCTCTTGAGATGCGATGGGAATGCCGGGAATTCTTTCCCGACCAAGCAGGGAAAGGATCCCTCCTCTCGAGTTATGAGCCGGAAACGGAGCTCCTCTGGACGTGGCCGGGACCCTCGTGCTTCCTCTTGAGTGGAAACGGGTATGTCGGGGAACTTCTTGAGTTGCAGCATGGCTGTGAAAGACTCTTTGGAAGTTCCAGAGGTCAAGTGTGATTAGCCTCGAGACACCTCAGTGGAAACGGGCCTCATCTCGCCTGCAGGGGAGAGCCTCCTGGATTTTACCGAGTTGCGGCAGGTGCTCTTGACTTACGACGGGGACTTCATGGACCCGCTCTGGTGACCTCAGGAAAGGCCAGTCCCCATGCGAGTTGCTAGAGGGCCTGTCGCTGTTCCTCTCCCATCGATGCCAGGGCCTAAGACCTTGTGTGGAGTCGGGGCGGAACCTGAGGATTCCTCTCGCAGGGCTGACATGCATCATGGGGTACTTCTGGATTCTCCCCAGGGGAGTCAGTCCTCGTCTCGAGTGGGGGCATGCACGTGCGCTTACCTCCCAAGCTGTAGCAGCAGTGTCACGCTTCCCTTCCCGTGTATCCTAGGATCGTGGCTTTCCTTCAAGGCTTTCCACGAGGCTTTCCCATGACGGCTTTCCCACCAGGCTTTCCCACGAGGCTTTCCTACAGTGATGTCCCACGTGCCACCGTGGTGTCAGTTGATCCTCGGCTTGAAAGTCGAGGCAGTGCCGGAAATCAGGCTTCCGTGGAATGGACTGAGACATCTGGAGGATCTGGGAATGGTGGCACGACCCTGGAATTCCTCTCGCCTTTCCTGTGGAGAGCGCCCCCTCTTGAGATGTGACGGGAACGCCGGGAATTCTTTCCCGACCACGCAGGGAAAGGATCCCTCCTCTCGAGCTAGGAGGCGGAAACGGGGCTCCTCTGGATGTGGGCGGGACTCTCGTGCTTCCTCTCGAGTGGAAACGGGTAATGTCGGGGAACTTCTTGAGTTGCAGAAAGGGTGTGAAGGACCCTTTGGAACTTCCAGAGGTTAGGTGTGATTAGCCTCGAGACATCTCAGCAGAAATGGGCCTCATCTCGCCTGGAAGGGAGAACCTCCTGGATTTTCTCGAGTTGCGGCAGGCGCTCTCGACTTACGACGGGGTCCTCAGGGACCCCGCTCTGGTGGCCTCAGGAAAGGCCATTCCCCATGCGAGTTGCTCGAGGGCCTTTCGGGATTCCTCTCCCATCGATGCCCAGGCCTAAGACCTTGTTCGGTGTCGGTTCCGGAACCTGAGGATTCCTCTCCAGTGCTGACATGGATCTTGGGCTACTTCTGGAGTCTCCACAGGGAAGTCAGTCCTCGTCTCGTGAGGGGGCAGGCAGGTGCGGTTTCCTCCCAGAGCTGTAGCAGCAGTGTCACGGTTCCCTTCGCGTGGATCAAGGGATCTGTGGCTTTCCCTCGAGGCTTTCACACGAGGCTTTGCCACGAGGCTTTCCCACAGGGCTGTCCCTCGTGCCACCGTAGTGTGAGTCGATCCTCGGCTTGAAATTCGAGGCAGTGCAGGGAAAACAGGTTTCCCTGGAATGGACTGAGACATCTGGGGGACTCTTGGAATGGTGGCAAGACCTTGGAGTTCCTCTATCCTTTCCAGTGGAGAGCGCCTCCTCTTGAGATGCAACGGGAACCCCAGGAATTCTTTCCCGACCATGCAGGGAAAGATCCCTTCTCTCGAGCTATGAGGCGGAAACGGGGCTCCTCTGGATTTGGGCGGGACTCTCGTGCTTCCTCTCGAGTGGAGACGGGTATGTCGGGGAACTTCTTGTGTTGCAGCAAGGATGTGAAGGTCGTTTTGGAAGTTCCAGAGTTTAGGTGTGATTAGCCTGGGGACGCCTCAGGGAAATGGGCCTCATCTCGCCTGGAGGGGAGAACCTCCTGGAATTTCTCGAGTTGGTGCAGGTGCTCTCGACTTATGACCGGGATCTCAGGGACCCGCTCTGATATCCTCAAGAAAGGCCAGTCCCCATGCTAGTTACTCGGGGCCTCTCGGGATTCCTCTCCCGTCGATGCCGGGGCCTAAGACCTTGTTTGGAGTCGGTGCCGGAACGTGAGGATTCATCTCCAGTGCTGACGTGGATCTTGGGGTACTTCTGGAGTCTCCCCAGGGGAATCAGTCCTCGTCTCGAGTTGGGGCATGCACGTGCGCTTTCCCTCCCGAGCTGTAGCAGCAGTGTCACACTTCCCTTCGGGTTGATCAAAGCAACTGGGGCTTTCCCTCCGAGGCTTTCCCATGAGGCTTTCCCTCGAGGCTTTCCCACAGGGCTGTCCCACGTGCCACCGTGGTGTGAGTCGATCCTTGGCTTGAAAGTCGAGGCAGTGCAGGGAAAACAGGTTTTCCCTGGAATGGACTGAGACATCTGGGGGATTCTGGGAATGGTGGCACGACCCTGGAGTTCCTCTCTCCTTTCCTGTGGAGAGCGCCTCCTCTTGAGATGCGACGGGAACGCCGGGAATTCATTCCCGACCACACAGGGAAAGATCCTTCCTCTCGAGCTATGAGGCGGAAACGGGGCTCCTCTGGATGTGGGCGGGACTCTCGTGCTTCCTCTCCAGTGGAGACGGGTATGTCGGGGAACTACTTGAGTTGCAGCAAGGATGTGAAGGACGTTTTAGAAGTTCCAGAGGTTAGGTGTGATTAGCCTGGGGACGCCACAGAGGAAACGGTCCTCATCTCGCCTGGAGGGGAGAACCTCCTGGATTTTCTCGAGTTGCGGCAGTTGCTCTCGACTTATGCCGGGGACCTCAGGGACCCGCTCTGATGTCCTCAGGAAAGGCCAGTCCCCATGCTAGTTGCTCGGGGCCTCTCGGGATTCTTCTCCCGTCGATGCCGGGGCCTAAAACCTTGTTTGGAGTTGGTGACGGAATGTGAGAATTCTTCTCCAGTGCTGACGTGGATCTCGGGCTACTTCTGGAGTCTCCCCAGGGGAGTCAGTCCTCGTCTCGAGTGGGGGCATGCACGTGCGCTTTCCTCCCGAGCTGTAGCAGCAGTGTCTCGCTTCCCTTCGCGTGAATCAAAGCAACTGTGGCATCCCTTGAGGCTTTCCCACGAGGCTTTCTCTCGAGGCTTTCCCACGAGGCTTTCCCACAGGGCTGTCCCACGTGCCACCGTGGTGTGAGTCCATCCTCGGCTTGAAAGTAGAGGCAGTGCAGGGAAAACAGGTTTCCCTGGAATGGACTGAGACATCTGGGGGACTCAAGGAATGGTGGTACGACCCTGGAGTTCCTCTCGCCTTTCCTGTGGAGATCGCCTCCTCTTGAGATGCGCCGGGAACACTGGTAACTCTTTCCCGATCACTGAGGGAAAGGATCCCTCCTCTCGAGCTAGGAGGCGGAAACGGGGCTCCTCTGAATTTGGGCGGGACTCTCGTGCTTCCTCTCGAATGGAGACGGGTATGTTGGGGATCTCCTTGAGTTGCAGCAAGGGTGTGAAGGACCCTTTGTAAGTTCCAGAGGTTAGGTTTGATTAGCCTTGAGACACCTCAGCGGAAATGTTCCTCATCTCGCCTGGAAGGGAGAACTTCCTGGATTTTCTCAAGTTGCAGCAGGTGCTACGGACTTAGGACGGGGAACTCAGGGACCCGCTCTGGTGGCCTCAGGAAAGGCCAGTCCCCATGGCGAGTTGCTCGGGCGCATCTCGGGAATCCTCTCCCATTGGTGCCGGGGCCTAAGACCTTGTGTGGAGTCGGTGCCTGAAACTGAGGATTCCTCTCCAGTGCTGACATGGATCTTGGAGTACTTCTGGAGTCTCCCCAGGGGAGTCAGTCTTTGTCTCGAGTGGGGGCATGCACGTGCGCTTTCCTCCCGAGCTGCAGCAGCAGTGTCCACGGTTCCCTTCGCGTGGATCAAGGGATCTGTGGCTTTCCCTAGAGGCTTTCCCAAAGGGCTGTCCCACGTGCCACCGTGGTGTGAGTAGATCCTCGCCTGAAATTCGAGGCAGTGTAGGGAAACAGGTTTCCCTGGAATGGGACTGAGATATCTGGGGCACTCTGGGAATGGTGGCACGACCCTGGAGTTCCGCTCGCCTTTCCTGTGGAGAGCGCCTCCTCTTGAGATGCGACGGGAACGCCGGGAATTCTTTCCCGACCATGCAGTGAAAGGATCCCTCCTCTCGAGCTAGTAGGCGGAAACGGGGTTCCTCTAGATGTGGGCGGGACTCTCGTGCTTCCTCTCGAGTGGAGACGGGTATGTCGACGAACTTCTTTAGTTTTAGCAAAGTGTGTGAAGGACCCTTTGGAAGTTCCAGAGGTTTGGTGTGATTTAGCCTCGGAGACGCCTCAGTTAAATGGGCCTCATCTCGCCTTGAAGGGAGAACGTCCTGGATTTTCTCTAGTTGCGGCAGGTGCTCTTGACTTTCGGCGGGGACATCAGGAACCGCTGGTGGCCTCAGGAAAGGCAGGTGCCCATACGAGATGCTAGGGGGACTCTCGGGATTCCTCTCCCCTGATGCCGGGGCCTAAGACCTTGTGTGGAGTCGCTGCCGGAACCTGAGGATTCCTCTCCAGGGCTGACATGGATCTTGGGTACTTATGGAGTCTCACCAGGGGAGTCAGTCCTCGTCTCGAGTGTGGGTATGCAAGTGCGCTTTCCTCCCGAGCTGCAGCAGCAGTGTCACGCTTCCCTTCGATTGGATCAAGGGATCTGTGGCTTTCCCTCGAGGTTTCCAATGAGGTTTTCCCACCAGGCTTTCCCACCAGGCTTTCCCACAGGGCTGTCCCACGTGCCACCGTGATGTGAGTCGATCCTCGGCTTGAACGTCGAGGCAGTGCAGGGAAAACAGGTTTTCGCCTGGAATGGACTGAGACATCTGGAAGGCTCTGGAATGGTGGCACGACCCTGGAGTTCCCTCTCTCCTTTCCTGTGGAGAGCGCCTCCTCTTGAGATGCGACGGGAACCCCGGAAATTCTTTCCCGACCACGAAAGGAAAGGATCCCTCTCTCGAGCTAGGAGGCGAAACGGGGCTCCTCTGGATGTGGGCGGGACTCTCGTGCTTCTCTTGAGTGGAGACGGGTATGTCGGGGACTTCTTGAGTTGCAGCAAGGCTGTGAAGGACGCTTTGGAAGTTCCAGAGATTAGGGGTGATTAGCTTCCAGTCGCCTCAGCGGAAATGGGCCTCATCTCGCCTGGAGGGGACAACCTCCTGCATTTTCTCGAGTTGGCGGCAGGTGCTCTCGACTTACGACGGGGACCCAGGGACCCCTCTGGTGGCCTCAGGAAAGGCCAGTCCCCATGCGAGTTGCTCGGGAGCCTTTCGGGATTTCTCTCCCGTCGATGCCGGGCCTAAGACCTTGTGTGGAGTCGGTGCCGGAACCTGAGGATTCCTCTCCAGTGCTGACATGGACCTTGGGTTCTTCTGGAGTCTCCGCAGGGGAGTCAGTCCTCGTACCGAGTGGGGGCATGCATGTGCGCTTTCCTCCTGAGCTGTAGCAGCAAGTGTCACGTTCCCTTCGCGTGGATCAAGGGATCTGTGCTCCATGGAAGCTTTCACACGAAGGCTTTTCCTAGCTTTCCAATGATTGTCCCACGTGCCAACCGTGATGTGAGTCGATCCTCGGCTTGAATGTCGATCAGTGCAGGGAAACAGGTATCCCTGGAATGGACTGAGACATCTGGGGGACTCTGGGAAAGGTGGCACGACCCTGGAGTTCCTCTCGCCTTTCCTGTGGAGAGCGCCTCCTCTTGAGATGCGACGGGAACGCCGGGATTTCTTTCCCGATGACGCAGGGAAGGGATCCCCTCTCGAGCTAGTAGGCGAAACGGGGCTCCTCTGGATGTGGGCGGGACTCTCGTGCTTCCTCTCGAGTGGAAACGGTATGTAGGGGAACTCTTGAGTTGCAGCAGGGGTGTGAAGCACCGTTTGGAAGTTCCAGAGATTTAGGTGTGATTAGCCTCGAGACGCCTCAGCAGAAATGGGCCTCATCTCGCCTGGAGGGGAGAACCTCCTGGATTTTCTCGAGATAGGGTAGTTGCTCTCGACTTACGACGGGGACCTCAGGACCCGCTCTGGGGCCTCAGAAAAGGCCACTCCCCATGCGAATTGCTCGGGGGCCTCTCGGATTCCTCTCCCGTCGATGCCGGGGCCTAAGACCTTGTGTGGAGTCAGTGCCGGAACCTGAGGTTTCCTCTGCAGTGCTGACATGGATCTTGGGGTACTTCTGGAGTCTCCCCAGGGGAGTCAGTCCTCGTCTCGAGTGGGGGCATGCACCTGCGCTTTCCTCCCTAGCTGTAGCAGCAGTGTCATGCTCCAGTCGCGTGGATCAAGGGATCAGTGGCTTTCCCTCGAGGCTTTCCCACGAGGCTTTCCAACAAGGCTTTCCCACGAGGCTTTCCCACAGGGCTGTCCCACGTGCCACCGTGGTGTTAGTCGATCCTCGGCTTGAAAGTCGAGGCAGTGCAGGGAAAACAGGTTCCCTGGAATGGACTGAGACATCTGGGGGACTCTGGGAATTGGTGGCACGACCATGGAGTTCCTCTCGCCTTTCCTCTGGAGAGCGCGACCTCTTGAGATGCGTCGGGAACGCCGGGAAATCTTTCTCGACCACGCAAGGAAAGGATCCTCCTCTCGAGCTAGGAGGCGGAAACGGGGCTCCTCTGGATGTGGCGGGACTCTCGTGCTTCCTCTAGTGAGACGGGTATGTCGGGGAACTTCTTGAGTTGCAGCAAGGGTGTGAATGACCCTTTGGAAGTTCCAGAGGTTAGGTGTGATTAGCCTCGAGACGCCTCAGCGGAAATGGGCCTCATCTCGCCTGGAGGGGAAAACCTCCTGGATTTTCTCGAGTTGCGGAAGGTGCTCTCGACTTATGACGGGGACCTCAGGGACCCGCTCTGGTGGCCTCAGGAAAGGCCTGTCCCCATGCGAGTTGCTCGGGGCCTCTCGGGATTCCTCTCCCGTCGATGCTGGGGCCTAAGACCTTGTGTGGAGTCGGTGCCGGAACCAGAGGATTCCTCTCCAGTGCTGACATGGATCTTGGGGTACTTCTGGAGTCTCCCCAGGGGAGTCAGTCCTCGTCTCGAGTGGGGGCATGCACGTGCGCTTTCCTCCCGAGCTGTAGCAGCAGTGTCGCGCTTCCCTTCCGTGATCAAGGGATCTGTGTCTTTCCCTCAAGGCTTTCCCACAGAGGCTTTCCCACAGGGCTGTCCCACGTGCCACCGTGGTGTGAGTCGATCCTCGACTTGAAAGTCGAAGCAAGCAGGGAAAACAGGTTTCCCTGGAATGGACTGAGACATCTCAGGGACTCTGGGAATGGTGGCACGACCCTGGAGTTCCTCTCGCCTTTCTTGTGGATAGCGCCTCCTCTGAGATCCGACGGGAACGCCGGGAATTCTTTTCCAACCACACAGGGAAAGGATCCCACCTCTCGAACTAGGAGGGGGAAACGGGGATCCTCTGGTTGTGGGCGGGACTCTGGTGCTTCCCTCTCGAGTGGAGACGGGTATGTCGGGGAACTTCTTGAGGTGCAGCAAGGGTGTGAAAGACCCTTTGGAAGTTCCAGAGTTTAGGTGTGATTAGCCTCGAGACGCCTCAGCGGAAATGGGCCTCATCTCGCCTGGAGGGGAGAACCTCCTGAATTTTCTCGAGTTGCGGCAGGTGTTCTCGACTTACGAGGGGACCTCAGGGACCCGCTCTGGTGGCCTCAGGAAAGGCCAGTCCCCATGCGAGTTGCTCCGGGGCCTCTCGGGATTCCTCTCCCGTAGATGCCGGGGCCTAAGACCTTCTGTGGAGTCGGTGCCGAAACCTGATGATTCCTCTCCAGTGCTGACATGGATCTTGGGGTACTTCTGGAGTCTCCCCAGGACAGTCAGTCCTCGTACTCGAGTGGGGGCATGCATGTGCACTTTCCTCCCGAGCTTTTAGCAGTCACGCTTTTTTGCGGATCAGGGATCTGTGGCTTTCCCTCGAGGCTTCCCAGGAGGCTTTCCCACAGGGCTCCCCCACGTGCCACTGTGGTGTGAGTCGATCCTCGCTTGAAAGTCGAGGCAGTGCAGGGAATACAGGTTCCCTGGAATGGACTGAGACATCTGGGGGACTCTGGGAATGGTGGCAAGTACCTGGAGTTCCTCTCGCTTTTCCTGTGGAGAGTGGCCTCCTCTTGAGATGCGACGGGAACGCCGCGAATTCTTTTCCTGACCACGCAGGGAAAGGATCAAACCTCTCGAGCTAGGAGGCGGAAACGTGGCTCCTCTTGATGTGGGGCGGGACTTTCCTGCTTCCTCTCGAGTGGAGATGGGTATGTCGGGGAACTTCTTGAGTTGCCAGCAAGGGTGTGAAGGACCCTTTGGAAGTTCCAGAGGTTAGGTGTGATTTTCCTGGAGACGCCTCAGCGGAAATGGGCCTCATCTCGCCTGGAGGGGAGAACCTCCTGGATTTTTCTCGAATTTGCGGCAGGTGCTCTCGACTTACCGACTGGGACCTCAGGGACTCGCTCTTGTGGCCTCAGGAAAGGCCAGTCCCATGTGAGTTGCTCGGGGCCTCTCGGGATTCCTCTCCCCTCGATGCCGGGGCCTAAGACCTTGTGTGGAGTCAGTGCCGGAACGTGAGGATTCCTATGCCGTGCCGACATGGATCTTCGGGGTCTTCTGAAGTCTCCCCAGAGGCGTATGTCCTCGTCTCGAGTGGGGGCATGCACGTGCGCTTTCCTCCCGACCTGTAGCAGCAGTGTCACGGTTCCCTTCGCTTGGATCAAGGGATCAGGGGCTTTCCCTCCGAGGCTTTCCCACAGGGCTTTTCCCAACGTGCCCATTGTGGTGTGAGTCGATCCTCAGCTTGAAAGTGGAGGCAGTGCAGGGAAAACAGGTTTCCCTGGAATGGCTGAGACATCTGGGGGACTCTGGAATGGGGCCTGATACTGGAGTTCCTCTCGCCTTAACCTGTGAAGAGCGCCTCCTCTTGAGATGAGACGGAACGCTAGGGAATTCTTTCAGACACGCAGGGAAAGTATCCTCCTCTCGAGCTAGCAGGCGGAAACGGGGCCACTCTGGATACGGGCGGGACGCTCGGGCTTCCTCTTGAGTGGAGACGGGTATGTCGGGGAACTTCTTGAGTTGCAGCAAGGGTGTGAATGGACCCTTTCGAAGTTCGAGAGTTTAAGTGTGATTAGCCCGAGTTGCCTCAGCCGAAATGGGCCTCATCTCGCCTGGAGGGAAGAACCTCCTGGATTTTCTCGAGTTGCGGCAGGTGCTCTCGACTTACGACGGGGCCTCAGGGACCCGCTCTGGTGGCCTCAGGAAAGGCCAGTTCCCAAGGCGAGTTTCTCGGGCCTCTCCGGATTCCTCTCGCCGTCGATGCCGGGGCCTAAGACCTGTGTGGACTCAGTGATGGAACCTGAGGATTCCTCTCCAGTGCCGACATGGATCTTGTGCTTGGACTTCTGGAGTCTCCCCAGGGGAGTCAGTCCTCGTCTCGAGAGAGGGCATGCACGTGTGATTTCCTCCGAGCTGTAGCCGAGCCTGTAGCAGGCATTTCACGCTTTTCCATTTCGTGATCAAAGGGGATCTGTGGCGTTTCCCGG
>NW_017217039.1:0-12809 GCF_001704415.2 Capra hircus | reverse complement strand
CAGGGCTGTCGCACGTGCCACCGTGGTGTGAGTTGATCCTCGGCTTGAAAGTCAAAACAGTGCAGGGAAAAGGTTTCCCTGGAATGACTGAGACATCTGGGGACTCTGGAATGGTGGCACGACCCTGGAGTTCCTCTCGCCTTTCCTGTGAGAGTGCCTCTCTTGAGATGCGACGGGAATGCCGGGAATTCTTTCCCGACCACGCAGGGGAAAGGATCTCTCTTCTCGAGCTAGGAGGTGGAAACGGGGCTCTTCTGGATATGGTCGGGACTCTCGTGCTTCCTCTCGAGTGGAGACGGGTATGTCGGGGAACTTCTTGAGATGCAGCAAGGGTGTGGAGGACCCTTCGGAAGTTCCAGTGTACAGGTGTGATTAGCCTCAGGACGCCTCAGCGGAAATGGGCCTGATCTCGCCTGGAGGGTAGAACCTCCTGGAGTTGATCGAGTTTTGGCAGGTGCTCTCGACTTATGACCGGGACCACAGGGACCTGCTCTGGTGGCTTCAGGAAAGGCCATTTCCTGCGAGTTTCACGGGGCCTGTCAGGATTCCTCTCCCGTCGATGCCGGGCCTAAGACGTTGTGTGGAGTCAGTGCCGGAACCTGAGGATTCCTCTCCATGCTGACATGGACCTTGGGTAATTCTGGAGTCTCCCCAGGGGAGTCAGTCCTCGACTCGAGTGGGATGCACGTGCGCTTTCCTCCCGAAACTGTAGCAGCAGGGTCGTACTTCCCTTCGCGTGGATCAAGGGATCAGGGGCTTTCCGACGAGGCTTTCACACAGGGCTTTCCCACGTGCCACCGTGGTTTGAGTCGATCCTCGGCTTGAAAGTCGAGGCAGTGCAGGGAAAACAGTTTTCCCTGGAATGGACTGAGACATCTGGTTGTCTCTGGGAATGGTGGCACGACACCTGGAGTTCCTCTCACCTTTCCTGTGGAGAGCGCCTCCTCTTGAGATGCGACGGGAACGCCGGGAATTCTTTCAGGACCACGCAGGGAAAGAATCCCTCATCTCAGGCTAGGAGGCGGAAACGGGGCTCCTCTGGATGTGGCCGGGACTCTCGTGCTTCCTCTCAAGTGGAGACGGGTATGTCAGGGAACTTCTTGAGTTGCAGCAAGGGTGTGAAGAACCCTTTGGAAGTTCCAGAGGTTAGGTGTGATTAGCCTCGAGGCGCCTCTGCGGAAATGGGCCTCATCTCGCTTGGAGGGGAGAACCTCCTGGATTTTGTCGAGTTGCGGCAGGTGCTCTCGACTTACGACGGGGACTTCAGGGACCCGCTCTGGTGGCCTCAGGAAAGGCAAGTCCCCGTGCAAGTTGCTCGGGGCCTCTCGGGATTCCTCTCCCGTCGATGCTGTGGCCTAAGACCTTGTGTGGAGTCAGTGCCGGAACCTGAGAATTCCTCTCCAGTGCTGACATGGATCTTGGGGTATTTCTCGAGTCTCCCCAGGGGAGTCAGTCCTCGTCTCGAGTGGGGGCATGCACATGCGCTTTCCTCCCGAGCTGTAGCAGCAGTGTCGTGCTTCCCTTCGCGTGGATCAAGGGATCTGTGGCTTTTCGTCGAGGCTTTCACACGAGGCTTTCCTTCGAGGCTTTCCCACGAGGCTTTCCCACAAGGCTTTCCCACAGGGCTGTCCCACGTGCCACCGTGGTGTGAGTCGATTCTCGGCTTGAAAGTCGAGGCAGTACAGGGTAAACAGGTTTCCCTGGAATGGACTGAGGCATCTGGGGGACTCTGGGAATGGTAGCACGACCCTGGAGTTCCTCTCGCCTTTCCTGTGGAGAGCGCCTCCTCTTGAGATGCGACGGAAATGCCGGGAATTCTTTCCCGACCACGCAGGGAAAGGATACCTCCTCTCGAGGTAGGAGGAGGAAACGGGGCTCCTCTGGATGTGGGCGGGACTCTCGTGCTTCGTCTCAAGTGGAGACGGGTATGTCGGGGAACTTCTTGAGTTGCAGCAATGGTGTGAATTTCCATTTGGAAGTTCCAGATATTAGAAGTGATTAGACTCCAGACGCCTCAGCGGAAATGGGCCTCATCTCGCCTGGATGGGAGAACCTCCTGGATTTTCTCGAGTTGTGGCAGGTGCTCTCGACTTACGATGGGGACCTCAGGGACCCGTTCTGGTAGCCTCAGGAAAGGCCAGTCCCCATGTGAGTAGCTTGGGGGCCTCTCGGGATTCCTCTCCCGTTGATGCCGGAGCATAAGTTCTTGTGGGGAGTCGGTGCTGTAACCTGAGGATTCCTCTCCAGTGCTGACATAGACCTTGGGGTACTTCTGGAGTCTCCCCAGGGCAGTCAGTCCTCTACTCGAGTGGGGGCATGCACGTGCGCTTTCCTCCCGAGCTGTAGCAGCAGTGTCACGCTTCCCTTCGCGTGGATCAACGGATCTGTGGCTTTCCCTCGACGCTTTCCCAAGAGGCTTTTCCACGAGGCTTTCCACAGGGCTGTCCCACTTGCCACCATGGTGTGAGTCGATCCTGCGGCTTGAAAGTCGACGCAGTGCAGGGAAAACAGGTTTCTCTGGAATGGACTGAGACATCTGGGGGACTCTGGGAATGGTGGCAAGACCCTGGAGTTCCTCTCGCCTTTCCGGTGGAGAGCGCCTCCTCTTGAGATGCGACGGGAACGCCGGGAATTCTTTCCGTCCACGCAGGGAAAGGATCCCTCCGCTCGAGGTTTAGGCGGAACCGGGGCTGCTCTGCATTTGGGCGGGACTCTCGTGCTTCCTCTCGAGTGGAGACGGGTATGTCGGGGAACTTCTTGAGTTGCAACAAGGGTGTGAAGGACCCTTTGGAAGTTCGAGAGGTTAGGTGTGATTAGCCTCGAGACGCCTCAGCAGAAATGGGCCTCAACTCTCCTGGAGGGGAGAACCTCCTGGATTTTCTCGAGTTGCCGCACGGTGCTGTCGACTTACGACTGGGACCTCAGGGACCCGCTCTGGTGGCCTCAGGAAAGGCCAGTCCCCATGCAGTTGCTCGGGGGCCTCTCGGGATTCCTCTCCCGCCGATGCCGGGCCCTGGGACCTTGTGTGGAGTCTGTGCCGGATCCTGAGGATTCCTCTCCAGTGCTGACATGGATCTTGGGTACCTCTGGAGTCTCCCAGGGGAGTCATTCCTCTTCACGAGTGGGGATATGCACGTGGGTTTTCCTCCCGAGCTGTAGCAGCAGTGTCACGCTTCCCTTCGCGTGGATCATGGGATCTGTGGCTTTCCCTCGAGGCTTTCTCAGGAGACTTTCTCACGAGGCTTTCCCACAGGGCTGTCCCACATGCCACCGTGGTGTGAGTCGATCCTCAGCTTGAAAGTCGAGGCAGTGCAGGGAAAAAAGGTTTCCGTGGAATGGAATGAGACATCTCCGGGAGTGTGGGAACGGTGGCACGAACCTGGAGTTCCTCTCCCGTTTCAAGTGGAGAGCGCCTCCTCTTGAGATGCGACGGAAACGCCGGGTAAACTTTCCAGACCACGCAAGGAAAGGATCCCTCCTCTAGAGCTATGAGGCGGAAACGGGGCTCCTCTGTATGTGGGCGGGACTCTCGTCCTTCTTCTCGAGTGGAGTCGGGTATGACGGGGAACTTCTTGAGTTGCAGCAAGGGTGTGAAGGACCCGTGGGAAATTCCAGCGTTTAATTGTGATTAGCCTTGAGGAGCCTCATCGGAAAAGGACCTCATCTCGCCTGGAGGGGAGAACCTAATGGATATTCTCGAGTTGCGGCAGGTGCTCTCGCACTTACGACTGGGACCTCAGGGACCCGCTCTGGTGGCCTTAGGAAAGGCCAGTAAAGGCCAGTCCCCATGCTAGTTGCATGGGGCCTCTCGGGATTCCTCTCCCGTCGATGCTGGGGCCTAAGACCTTGTGTAGAGTCGGTGCAGGAACCGGAGGATTCCACTCCACTGCTGACATGGTTCCTGGGGTACTTTTGGAGTCTCCCTAAGGGAGTCAGTCCTCGTCTCGAGTTGGGGCATGCACGTGCGCTTTCCTCCCGAGCTGTAGCTGTAGTGTCACGCTTCCCTTCGCGTGGATGAAGGAATCTGTGGCATTCCCCCGAGTCTTTCCCACGAGGCTTTCCCACGAGGCTTTCCCAAATGGCTGTCCAACGTGCCACCGTGGTGTGAGTCATTCCTCGCCTTGAAAGTCGAGGCAGTGAAAGGAAAACACGTTTCCCTGGAGTGGACTGAGACATCTGGGGGACTCTGGGAATCGTGGCACGACCCTGGAGTTCCTCTCGCCTTTCCTGTAGAGAGCGCCCCTCTTGAGCTGCGATGGGAAGGCCAGGAATTCTTTCCTGAACACGCAGGGAAAGGAACCCTCCTCTCGAGCTAGGAGGTGGAAACGGGGCTCCTCTGGATGTGGGCGGGACTCTCGTGCTTCCTCTCGAGTCGAGACGGGTATGTCGGGGAACTTCTTGAGTTGCAGCAAGGTTGTGAAGGACCCTTTGAAAGTTCCAGAGGTTAGGTGTGATTAGCCTCGAGAAGCCTCAGCGGAAATGGGCCTCAACTCGCCTGGAGGGGAGAACCTCCTGGATTTTCTCGAGTTGCGGCAGGTGCTCTCGACTTACGACGGGAACCTCAGGAACATGATCTGGTGGCCTCAGGAAAGGCCAGTCCCCATGCGAGTTGCTCGGAGGCCTCTCGGTATTCCTCTCCCATCGATGCCGTGGCCTAAGATCTTGTGTGGAGTCGGTGCCAGGAACCTGAGGATTCCTCTCCAGTGTTGACATGGATCTTGGGGTACTTCCTGAGTCTCCCCTGTGGAGTCAGTCCTCGTCTCGAGTGGGGGCATGCACGTGCGCTTTCCTCCCCTGCTGTAGCAGCAGCTGTCACGCTTCCCTTCGCGTGGATCAAGGGATCTGTGGCTTTCCCACGATGCTTTCCCACGAGGCTTTCCCACAAGGCTGCCCACGTGCCACCGTGGTGTGAGTCGATCCTCGGCTTGAAAGTCGAGGCAGTGCAGGGAAAACAGGTTTCCCTGGAATGGACTGAGACATCTGGGGGACTCTGGGAATGGTGGCACGACCCGTGGAGTTCCTCTTCGCCTTTCCTGTGCAGGAGCGCCTCCTCTTGAGATGCGACGGAAATGCCAGGAATTCTTTCCCGACCACGCAGGGGAAAGGATCCCTCCTCTCGAGCTATGGAGGCTGGAAACGGGGCTCCTCTGGATGATGGCGGGACTCTCGTGATTCCTCTCGAGTGAGAGACGGGTATGTCGGGGAACTTCTTGAGTTGCAGCAAGGGTGTGAAAGGACCCTTTGGTAAGTTCCAGAGTTAGGTGTGATTAGCCTCGAGATGCCTCAGCGGAAATGGGCCTCATCTCGCCTGGAAGGGGAGAACCTCCTGGATTTTCTCGAGTGTCGGACAGGTGCTCTCGACTTACAACTGGGGACCTCAGGGACCCGCTCTGGTGGCCTCAGGAAAGGCCAGTCCCCATGCGAGTTGCTCCGGGGCCTTCTCGGATTCCTCTCCCGTCAATGACGGGGCCTAAGATCCTTGTGTGGAGTCCGTGCCGGAACCTGAGGATTCCTCTCCAGTGCTGACATGGATCTTGGGGTACGTCTGGAGTCTCCCCAGGGGAGTCAGTCCTCGTCTCGAAGTGGGGCATGCACGTGCGCTTTCCTCCCGAGCTGTAGCAGCAGTGTCACACTTCCCTTTCGCGTGGATCAAGGGATCTGTGCTTTCCTCGAGGCTTTCCCACGAGGCTTTCCCTCGAGGCTTTCCCACAGGGCTGTCCCACGTGCCACCGTGGTGTGAGTCGATCCTCGGCTTGAAAGTCGAGGCAGTGCAGGGAAAACAGGTTTCCCTGGAATGGACTGAGAAATCCTGGGCACTCTGGGAATGGTGTCACGACCCTGGAGATCCCTTCGCTGTTCCTGTGGAGAGCCGCCTCCTCTTGAGATGCGACCGGAACGCCGGAATTCTTTCCCGACAACGCAGGGAAAGGATTCCCCTCTCGATCTATGAGGCGGAAACGGGGCTCTCTGGATGTGGGCAGGACTCTCGTGCTTCCTCTCGAGTAGGAGACGGGTTACGTCGGGGAACTTCTTGAGTTTGCAGCAAGGGTGTGAAGGACCCTTTGGAAGTTCCAGAGGCTAGGTGTGATTAGCCTCGAGACTGCCTCCAGCGGAAATGGGCCTTCATCTCGCCTGGAGGGGAGAACCTCCTGGATTTTCTCAGAGTTGCCGACAGGTGCTCTCGACTTACAGACGGGGACCTCAGGGACCCTGGTCTGGTGGCCTCAGGAAAGGCCAGTCCCCATGCGAGTTGCTCGGGGGCCCTTCGGGATTCCTCTCTCCGTCGATGCGGGGCCTAAGACGTTGTGTCGAGATCGGTGCCGGAACCTGAGGATTCCTCTCCAGTGCTGACATGGATCTTGGGGTACTTCTGGAGTCTCCACCAGGGGAGTCAGTCCTCGTCTCGAGTAAGGGTCATGCACGTGCGCTTTCCTCCCGAGCTGTAGCAGCAGTGTCATGCTTCCCTTCGCGTGGATCGAAGGGATCTGTGGCTTTCCATCGAGGCTTTTGCCACGGAGGCTTTCCCACGAGGCTTTCCCACAGGGCTGTCCCACGTGCCACCGTGGTGTGAGTCGATCCTCGGCTTGAAAGTCGAGGCAGTGCAGGGAAAACAGGTTTCCCTGGAATGGACTGAGACATCTGGGGACTCTGTGAATGGTGGCACGACCCTGGAGTTCCTCTCGGCCTTTCCTGTGGAGAGCGCCTCCTCTTGAGATGCGACTGGAACGCCGGGAATTCTTTCCCGACCACAGCAGGAAAGGATCCCTCCTCTCGAGCTAGGAGGCGGAAACGGGGCTCCTCTGGATGTCGGCGGGAGTCTCGTGCTTCCTCTCAAGTGGAGACGGGTTATGTCGGGGAACTTCTTGAGTTGCATGCAAGGGTGCGAAGACCTTTTGGAAGCTCCAGAGGTTAGGTGTGATTAGCCTCGAGACGCCTCAGCAGAAATGGGCCTCATTCTCGCCTGGAGGGGAGAACCTCCTGGATTTATCGAGTTGCAGCAGGTGCTCTCGACTTACGATGGAGGACCTCAGGGACCCGCTCTGGTGGCCTCAGGAAAGGCCAGTCCCCATGCGAGTTGCTCTGGGGGCCTCTCGGGATTCCTCTCCTCGTCGATGCCAGGGGCATAAGATCTTGTGTGGAGTCGGTGCCGGAACCTGAGCATTCCTCTCCAGTGCTAGACATGGATCTTGGGTTACTTCTGGAGTCTCCCCAGTGGAGTCAGTCCTCGTCTCGAGTGGGGGCATGCACGTGCGCTTTCCTCCCGAGCTGTAGCAGCAGTGTCACGCTTCCCTTCGCGTGGATCAAGGGATCTGTGGCTTTCCCTCGAGGCTTTCCCACAGCTTCCACGAGGCTTTCCCACAGGGCTGTCCCACGTGCCACCGTGGTGTGAGTCGATCCTCGGCTTGAAAGTCGATGCAGTGCAGGGAAAACAGGTTTCCCTGCGAATGGACTGAGACATCCTGGGGTCTCTGGGAATGGTGGTCACGACCCTGGAGTTCCTCTCGCCTTTCCTGTGGAGAGCGCCTCCTCTTGAGATGCGACGGGAACACCCGGGAATTCTTTCCCGACCACGCAGGGAAAGGATCCCTCATCTCAGGCTAGGACTCGGAAACGGGGCTCCTCTGGATGTGGGCCGGGACTCTCGTGCTTCCTCTCGAAGTGGAGACGGGTATGTCGGGAACTTCTTGAGTTGCAGCAAGGGTGTGAAAGACCCTTTGGAAGTTCCAGAGGTTAGGTGTGATTAGCCTCGAGACGCCTCAGCAGAAATGGGCCTCATCTCGCCTGGAGGGGAGAACCTCCTGGATTTTCTCGAGTTGCAGCAGGTGCTCTCGACTTACGACGGGGACCTCAGGGACCCGCTCTGGTGGCCTCAGGAAAGGCCAGTCCCCATGCGAGTTGCTCGGGGGCCTCTCGGGATTCCTCTCCCGTCGATGCCGGGCATTAAGATCTTGTGTGGAGTCGGTGCCGGAACCTGAGGCATTCCTCTCCAGTGTCTGACATGGATCTTGGGGTTCTTCTGGAGTCTCCCCAGTGGAGTCAGTCCTCGTCTCGAGTGGGGGCATGCACATCGCTTTCCTCTCGAGCTGTAGAAGCAGTGTCACGCTTCCCTTCGCGTGGATCAAGGGATCTGTGGCTTTCCCTCGAGGCTTTCCCAACGAGGCTTTCCCACAGGGCTGTCCCACGTGCCACCATGGTGTGAGTCGATCCTTCGGCTTGAAAGTCCGAGGCAGTGCAGGGAAAGCAGGTTTCCCTGGAATGGACTGAGACATCCTGGGGACTCTGGGAATGTGGAACGACCCTGGAGTTCCTTTCGCCTTTCCTGTGGAGAGCGCCTCCTCTTGAGATGCGTCGGAAACGCCGGGAATTCATTTCCCGACCACGCAGGGAAAGGATCCCTCCTCTCGAGCTAGGAGGCGGAAACGGGGCTCCTCTGGATGTGGGCGGGACTCTCGTGCTTCCTCTCGAGTGGAGACGGGTATGTCCGGGGAACTTCTTGAGTTGCAGCAAAGGGTGTGAAAGGCCCCTTTGGAAGTTCCAGAAGTTAGATTTGATTAGCCTCGAGACGCCTCAGCTGGAAATGGGCCTCATCTTGCCTGGAGGGGAGAACCTCCTGGATTTTCTCGAGTTGCGACAGGTGTTCTCGACTTACGACGGGGACCTCAGGGACCCGCTCTGGTGGCCTCAGGAAAGGCCAGTCCCCATTGCAGGTAGCTCGCGGGCCTCTCGGGATTCCATCTCCCGTCGATGCTAGGGCCTAAGACCTTGTGTGGAGTCAGTGCCGGAACCTGAGGATTCCTCTCCAGTGCTGACATGAATCTTGGGGTACTTCTGGAATCTCCTCAGGGGAGTCAGTCCTCGTCCGAGTGGGGGCATGCACGGTCGCTTTCCTCCAGAGCTGTTGCAGCAGTGTCACGTTTCCCATCGCGTGGATCAAGGGATCTAGTGGCTTTCCCTCGAGGCTTTCCCACGAGGCTTTCCCACGAGGCTTTCCCACAGGGCTGTCGCACGTGCCACCGTGGTGTGAGTCGATCCTTGGCTTGAAAGTCGAGGCAGTGCAGGGAAAAGCAGTTTCCCTGGAATGGACTGAGACATCTGGCGGACTCTGGGAATGTGGCACGACCCTGGAGTTCCTCTCGCCTTTCCTGTGAAGAGCGCCTCCACTTGAGATGCGACGGGAACGCCGGGAATTCTTTCCCGACCACGCAGGGAAAGGATCCCTCTTCTCGAGCTAGGAGGCGGAAACGGGGCTCCTCTGGATATGGGCGTGACTCTCGTGCTTCCTCTCGAGTGGATTCGGGTATGTCGGGGAACTTCTTGAGTTGCAGCGAGGGTGTGAAGGACCCTTTGGAAGTTCCAGATGGTTAGAGTGTCATTAGCCTCGAGACACCTCAGCGGAAATGGGCCTCATCTCAGCCTGGAGGGGAGAACCTCCTGGATTTTCTCAGTTGCGGCAGGTGCTCTGCGACTTACGACGGGGAACCTCAGGGACCCGCTCTGGCGGCCTCAGGAAAGGCCAGTCCCCTTGCGAGTTTCGGGGCCTCTCGGGGGCCTCTCGGGTTTCCTCTCCCGTCGATGCTGGGGCCTAAAACCTTGGCGGAGTCAGTGCCGGAACCTGAGGATTCCTCTCCAGTGCTGACATGGATCTTGGGGTACTTCTGGAGTCTCCCAAGGGAAGTCAGTCCTCGTCTCGAGTGGGGGCATGCAGGTGCGCTTTCCTCCCGAGCTGTAGCAGCAGTGTCACGCTTCCCTTCGCGTGGATCAAGGGATCAGGAGCTTTCCCTCGAGGCTTTCCCACGAGGCTTTCCCACGAGGTTTTCCCACAGGGCTGTCCCACGTGCCACCGTGGTGTGAGTCGATCCTCGCCTTTGAAAGTCGAGGCAGTTCAGGGAAAATAGTTTTCCCTGGAATGGACTGAGACATCTGGGGGACTCTGGGAATGGTGACACGACCCTGGAGTTCCTCTCGCCTTTCCTGTGGAGAGCACCTCCTCTTGAGATGCGACGGGTACGCCAGGAATTCTTTCCCGTCCACGCAGGGAAGGGATCCCTGCTCTCAAGCTATGAGGCGGAAACGGGGCTCCTCTTGATGTGGGCGGGACTCTCGTGCTTCCTCTCGAGAGGGAGACGGGTATGTCGGGGAACTTCTTGAGTTGCAGCAAGGATGGGAAGTACCCTTTGTAAGTTACAGAGTTTAGGTGTGATTAGCCTGGAGGTGCCTCAGCAGAAATGGGCCTCATCTCGCCTGGAGGGAGAACCTCCTGGATTTTCTCGAGTTAGGGCAGGTGCTCTCGACTTACGACGGGGATCTCAGGGACCCGCTCTGGGGGCCTCAGGAAAGGCCATTCCCCATTCGAGTTGCTCAGGGCCTCTCGCGATTCCTCTTCCGTCGATGCTGGGGCCTAAGAACTTGTGTGGAGTCGGTGCCAGAACCTGAGGTTTCCTCTCCAGTGCTGACATGGATCTTGGGGTACTTCTGGAGTCTCCCCATGGGAGTCACTCCTCGTCTCGAGTGGGGGCATGCACCAGCGCTTTCTTCCCGAGGTGTAGCAGCAGTGTCATACTCCTGTCGCGTAAATCAAGGGATCAGTGGCTTTCCCTCGAGGCTTCCTCACGAGGCTTTCCCATAAGGCTTTCCCACGAGGCTTTCCCACAGGGCTGTCCCACGTGCCACCGTGGTGTGAGTCTATCCTTGGCAGGAAAGTCGAGGCAGTGCAGGGAAAACAGGTTTCCCTGGAATGGACTGAGACATCTGGGGGACTCTGTGAATGGTGGCACCACCCTGGAGTTTCCTCTCGCCTTTCCTGTGGAGAGCGACTCCTCTTGAGAAGGCGACGGGAACGCTGGGTATTCTTTCCCGACCACGAAAGGAAATGATCCCTCCTCTCGAGCTAGGAGGCGGAAACGGGGTTCTCTGGATGTGAGCGGGACTCTCGTGCTTCCTCTCAAGTGGAGACGGGTATGTCGGGGAACTTCTTGAGTTGCAGCAAGGGTGTGAAATCACCCTTTGGAAGTTACAGAGGTTTGGTGTGATTAGCCTCGAGACACCTCAGCAGAAATGGGCCTCATCTCGCCTCAGGGGAAATCCACCTGGATTTTCTCTTGTTGCGGCAGGTGCTCTCGACTTCCGATGGGGACCTCAGCGACCCGCTCTGGTGGCCTCAGGAAAGGCCAGTACCCAGGCGAGTTGCTCGGGGGCCTCTCGGGACTCCTCTCCCGTCGAGGCCGGGGCCTAAGATCTTGTGTGGAGTCGGTGCCGGAACCTGAGGGATTCCTCTCCATTGCTGACATGGATCTTGGGCTACTTCTCGAGTCTCCCCAGGGGAGTCTTTCGTCGTCTCGAGTGGGGGCATGCACGTGAGCTTTCCTCCCGAGCTGAAGCAGCAGATTCACGCTTCCCCTTCCCGTGGATCAAGGGATCTGTGGCTATCCCTCGAGACTTTCCACGAGGCTTCCCACAGGTTTGTACCACGTGCCACCGTAGTGTGAGTCGTTCCCTCGGCATGAAAGTCGAGGCAGTGCAGGGAAAACAGGTTTCCCTGGAATGGACTGAGACATCTGGGGGTCTCTGGGAATGGTGGCACGACCCTGGAGTTTCTCTCGCCTTTCCTGTGGAGAGCGCCTCCTCTTGAGTTGCGACGGAAACTCCGAGAATTTTTACCGAAACACGGCAGGGAAAGGATCCCTTCTCTCAAGCTAGGAGGGTAAATGGGGCTCCTCTGGATGAGGGCGGGACACTCGTAGTTCCTCTCGAGTGGAGACGGATATGTTGGGGGAACTTCTTGAGATGCAGCAAGGGTGTGAAGGACCCTTTGGAAGTTCCAGAGTTTAGGTGTGATTAGCCTCGATACGCCTCAGCCGAAATGGGCCTCATCTCGCCTGGAGGGAGAACCTCCTGGATTTTCTCGAGTTGCTGCACGTGCTCTCGACTTACGACGGGGACCTCAGGGACCCACTCTGGTGGCCTTAGGAAAGGCCAGTCCCCATGCGAGTTGCTCGGGGCCTCTCGGGATTCCTCTCCCGTCGATGCCGGGGCCTAAGACCTTGAGTGTGATGGTGCTCCAACCTGAGGATTCCTCTCCTGTCCTGACATGGATCTTGGGGTACTTCTGGAATCTCCCCAGCGTAGTCAGTCCTCGTATCTAGTGGGCATGCACGTACTCTTTTCCTCCCGAGGTGTAGCAGCAGTGTCACGCTTCCCTTCGAGTGGATTAAGGGATCTGTGGCTTTCCCTCGAGGCTTTCCATGAGGCTTTCCACGAGGCTTTCCCACAGGGCTGTCCACGTGCCACCGTGGTGTGAGTCGATCCTCGGCTTGAAAGTCGAGACATTGCAGGGAAATCAGTTTTCCCTGGAATGAAATGAGACATCTGGGGGACTCTGGGAATGGTGGCACCACCTGGAGTTCCTCTCGCCTTTCCTGTGGAGAGCGCCTTCTCTTGAGATTGCGACAGGAACGCCGGGAATTCTTTCCCATCCACGCAGGGATTGGATCCCTCCTCTCGAGCTAGGAGGCGGAAACGGGCTCCTCTCGGATGTGGGCGGACGCTCGTGTTTCCTCTCGAGTGGCGACGGGTATGTCGAGAAACTTCTTGAGTTGCAGCAAGGGTGTGAAGACCCTTTGGAAGTTCCAGACGTTAGGTGTGATTAGCCTCGAGACGCCCTCAGCGGAAATGGGCCTCATCTCACCTGGAGGGGAGAACCCTCCTGGATTTTCTCCAGTTGCGGGCAGGTGCTCTAGACTACGACGGGACGTCAAGTACGCGCTCTGGTGGCCTCAGGAAAGGCCAGTCCCATTGCGAGTTGCTCGGGG